>NC_034598.1:52398914-52477899 GCF_900095145.1 Mus pahari | reverse complement strand
TGTGTGTGTATGTGTGTGTGCATGTGTGTGTGTCTATTTGTGCATCTGTATGTGTCTGTGTGTGTATGTATGTATGTGTATGTGTGTGTGTGCATCTGTGTGTGTCTGTGTTTGTATGTATGTATGTATGTATGTATGTATGTATGTGTATGTATGTGTGTGTCTGTGTGTGTGTCTGTGTTTGTATATGTGTGTGTGTGTATGTGTGTGTGTGTGTGTGTGTGTGTGTGTGTGCTATTTGGACAGAGACTCCCTGTTGTATCCCAGAATTGTCTCTATGTTATCTCTTTTCCTGCCTTGGCTTCACATATGCTGAGAATCCGTATGTGCACTCTAGGTATGGGTCCATTTATTTTCCCAATGGCTCACAAGCACTTTGAAAGAGTCCAAAAAACATATTCAATCCTAAATATCAAATGAATTTAAAGATGCATTTCCATATTTTTATTACTTTTATTTTTTACAGTCCAGTCATTATCTGTTCTCTGTTGTTCTGCCCACAGACAGCTCCTCTTTCCATCTCTCCTCCCCTGTCTCCAAAAGGATGTCTCCTTCTTCACCCCCTGCAAGGTCTCCCCACTCCCTGGGTCCTCAAGTCTCTTGGGGGTTAATTAACATTTTTTAAAGTAATGAGATATTAAATAAAATATCAAGAATTTGCATGACAAAGTGTGTATTGGTATTTTTATGTATAATTATGTAGATGAAACTGTAGTACTTGTATTTTATAGGCTGTTCTGGTGCAGTTCTTCAAGTATTGTTTTTATCGCCTTAATGACAGACTGTACATCTAAGATCTATGATTGTACAATGTGAAAAAACCCTAAGGACTGCATGAAACACATACCCTTGCAACATATTATAGCTATAAATGTGCTGACACATGATGCAGATACTTAAAATTAAACAAAAACATGCTTTGGTTATCTACATTATTCAGTGCAGCAACATGGAACCCAGTTCATTAAAATAACAGTTCTTGCATCACAAAGTTTTGAATGGCGCTCAGTCTCCAATGTAAATTTCTTTCCTGCCATCCTGAACTGTATGTGTTGTTAGCATCTTCTTGATCTGAAAAGTTTGTTCCTTTTCTAATCCTGCTGTGTCCTTTCACAGTCCTGACACCTCCTTTAATTTTTTGTTCTTCCCCTAGAGTCCACTCATGAGGAAATATTTTGAGTCACTAAAACACTTAGATCTAATAATGCTCTCTCCATTGAGAAGATTAGAATAGGGCTGGAGAGATGGCTCAGCCGTTAAAGGCGAGGCTCACAACCAAAAGTATAAGAGAAGATTAGAATATTTGTGATTACACACCAAACAGAAGTCAACCCTTCCTTTCCATCAGTGCTCCAGTATTGAATTTTGAATATCAGGCTTTGTGGCCACTACCTCTATCTGCTAACAAAGCCACCTCGTCAGACTTCATGCCTCTGTTTTACTTCACAAATCACCTCAAACACTACACTTAATTACATGCAGTACTTTTTATTTTTCCAAAACATTCTGAGATTTTTGTTGGCATTATAATCTTTACTATCTTACTTTGCAAATGTATCAATTTTTTTGTAACTTGTTCAATGGTAGAAAGAAAAATATTGGCAGGAAAAATATCTAAAAGTAGTTAAAAGTATTGGTTGCCCTTCAAAAGGACTGGGTTTCATTTCAGCACCAATGGATATTCACAACATTCTTTAATTTGAGGTCTAGGGAACCCAACACTAGTCTGGGTTCCACAGGCATCAGGCACACATACTGAACACAACACACACGCAAAAACTCCATTCACATTAAATAAACAAACAAACAAACAAATAAGCTAAAAACTAAGTTAATACTGGAACTCACTCTTAGTCTAAAAAAACTCCTACTATGTCAGAGTATATATGGAAATAATATTTCCTAGTGGTATAAACTGCTCATTATTTCAGTTTTCCTACATTCATGTTGATATCGGTCCCCAGAATGATGGCCTTAGAACATGAGATAGGACTTTATAAAATGATTACAGCCCTTGGATAGGGCGATGGAGAGTTCATTCATGTTTTCTGACTCATAAAGTAACAATGTAGAGTGGGCATTCTGTAAAGGGGAAGCATTCTCACCAGAACCCATCACACTTTGACCCAGTCTCTGACATTAAGCCTTCATGATGATGAGAACTAAAATTCTGTTGTTTACAAACCACATAGCTTATGATATTTATATATAGCCTCGCAATTGAAGCAACAAATACAGACAATGGGGTAAACGAATGATGTCACAGAAATAGAAAGCTACCATTTCTACTTCGGAATATTCAGGGAGTTATTTATTTCTTTATTTCTTTACCTGTTTACAATGTTTATTCATAGTATTAAAATCATCTTTCAAAATTATTTTTCAGTCTTCAAAACATTTGTCAAATACATCTTTTTTCATATAATATATTCTGATTATGATTTTCCTTCCCTTAGTGACTTCTAAATCCTTTCTACCTCCCCTGCCCTCAAACTTCATACCATTTTTCTCTTTCTGATAAGAAAACAATCAGACATCGAAAAAGTCATAATATGATAAAACAAACAATCCTGGATAGGACAAAATAAACCAAAGGAAGAAAAAGAGCCAAAGCAAAACCACAAGAAACGCATATACTGTGACACAGATGTTCACACACATAGGTATACCAAGAAATGCAGTAGCAGAAACAGTAATATATATTCAAAAAACATGGGACATGTAAGGCAAAATAATCATCATCGCTATCACCATCATTACCACCACCATCATTATCATATCATCACCTTTTTATTATTTTTATTAGATATTTTCTTCATTTACATTTTAAATGCTATCCCCAAAGTCTCCTATACCCTCCCCCCGCCCTGCTCCCCAACCCACCCACTTCTGCTTCCTGGCCCTGGCATTCCCTGTACTGGGGCATATAATCTTCGCAAGACCAAGAGCCTCTCCTCCCATTGTTGGAATGCTCTGCCAAAGCATTCTGAGGCAAAGAACCTCCAAAAGGCCTTTGTTGCTTACATACCTACCCTTAGGAATGTTTCGCATACCCAGTGATCCTCATTTGGGGAAAATAACCTTTTTTATTTGTGGATGTTTATTAATAGAACATAGCTTCTGGTTTGGAGTTCAGCCTTGTGTCTATATTACCTTCTTGGTGCTGAGATCCTGTCTGTTCAGACCTGTGCATACTGTCACAGTCTCGGTGAGCTCATGTGTTCTTTGGTCCTGCTGTCTTTAGAAGACAATGTTTTCTTAGGGTCCTCTATCGCCCCTTGGTTCTTGCACTCCTTCTGACTCTGCTTCCACGGGGTTCCTGGATGTTGAGGGGAGGAATTGGAAGGAGACATTCTATTTAACATTGAGTGTTCCAAGGTCTCTCACTTTTTACATATTGTCCAACTGTGGGCCTCTGTATTTGTTCCTGTGTATTGCAGGAGGAAGGTTCTCTGATGATGTTTGAGTAAAAACACTGAACAATGGGTATTGCAAAACAATAATATTTGATTTTCCCCTACATTCTTGGCCTATCTAGTTTCTCTCATGTCCTTAGCTTCCCAAGTGATATCCGTATGGTTCTATCTAATGGAGTATGTCTTAAAAGCAATCAGATATTGGTTATCTCCATGAGCTTTGTGACAGTGTTTTATTGTTATTCCCAGATCACAAAAATCCCAAAGAGATAACCAGGAACGACGACTCTGATGCAAGCACACAAGAGTATTTAAGATTGGGCTCAGGCCACAAACCTTCCTGATTCAACAGGATAGGAGAGTCTAAGGTCTATGGAAGAGGGGTTTATAAAGGAAAAAAAAACCTGCAAGCAGGGTTTTCATTACATGCGAGGGTAAAGGAATGTTGGTCTATAAGCTAGTTGGTTTATAATACCTGGTTAAGCTACACCGAAGGAGCACACATCTAAAGGAACATCATGACCTGGGAAAGACTTCTTTTTACTTAGACCACTCTGTTGTTATCAGCTATCTGCAGCTGCTGTGTCTATTTTGCAACTTGCAGGGACATTTCCTGTTTTTCTTTGAAAAACAAGGGTGGGGTCTATGCCTCTCTCAATGCAAGTTAACTTAGAATGGAGTCTGAAAAACAAACTTAACTTTATTCTGCTACTTTAATCCCTACAGTACCAGCACGTCCTGCAGGCAGGTCACCACTGCAGTTTGTAGCTGGGATGGTGTTTACTTTTCTTCTCTGGTCGTACGCAGATTAACTTTCAGGACCATACTCTAGTCAGTAGAGCTGAAGGCTCCAGGTTGGCACCAGCTGAACTTCTCTGTGTCCAGTGATTTACGTAGGTGTTGCCTGCAGCAATAGGGTCTTCCTATCAGCTTGTAGAGAACAAGCAATAGCCTTGGCAAAGATTAGTTTGTTTGGGGGTTCTCATGGGACCCTTTTGGCCAATAACTTGATTAGAAATAATCTATTCATGGAAGTGGAAGGTTCATTTGTTGATGAGATGCCCAATTGATATGTAAGAGCTATCTGGCTGTGGCATCTGTAACCTCATTGATCACTATGGTTGAATCAGTTGATCTGGATGGTTAGATAGGTATCCACTTTGATGTTCATCCTTCCTAAAGCTGTGGGCTCTCTCAAAGAAAATAACCTAAAATGAATATAAGATAACCAGTATTCTGTCAAGGGTATAAGAGTTGCTTCATACTCCTGCTAAAATATTCAGACAAACTCTAAGAGGAGATTCTAAATTAATAGTTCTTATAAAGCACAGACTCACTACTTTCAATGGAATGCAGCCATTTTTTAATATAATACTTATGAATCACTTACAGCTGAGATGCTTGTCAAATCTCTAAGATTAAAAGTATCTTTCTCTTCAGGTATTGCTCTAAATAGATTTTGTTTAAAAATTTTTTGAAGGAAATTTAGTAAATCCTGCCAAATGGAAGGTATGGTATTACTTTCCTGATATGCAAAATGAAAATGTAGTAAAATTGTTGTAGTCAGAAACACATTCCTTTTTGAAACCTAGTTTATAAATGGAGGTATTCATAGTGTTCAAGCAAATGCGAATTTATATTTCTATAAGTGTGATGAAATTTTAGATACAGCATTGCTTACAGGAAAAGATAGGACACTCGGATTTATTTTTGATTGAAACAAAAATCTTAATTGAAAAAAATTCCCAATGATGGTATAGTGTAGTCAGGATCAGCACAAAGGGCTAGAGTGGGCCTTGGTTGGCAGAATGAAGCCTGACATACATCAAGCCCTGGCTTCTTTCTCCGGTGTTACATAACTGGGAAATTGTAGAGGGCAAGTGCACATAATGAATCTCCCAATCTGAGATAGAGTTAGGAGTACCAGGAGTTCAAGATCATTTTTATTCTCAGCTACATAGTGAGAAGGAGAGACCAAACTGGACTACATGACATCTTGTCAAGAAGAAATGACAGGGTTAGGAAATACCAAGCTAGAATAAACAAGGTGTGGAACAGTTGAAATTAGTTTAAATGAACCATGGTGGAACAATACAGACGATTTGAAAATGAAATTATACAGATAAATAAATAATAAGATATGTTCTCTCTCACCTAAAAATAACCTGAACTCCTAAGAACACTTTTGGGATGAAAAAGTCACTGTTACTAACCACTGTTGCATAGCATGTGTATTAGTTAGGGTTTTACTGCTGGGAACAGACACCATGACCAAGGCAAGTCCTATCAAAAACAACATTTAATTGGGGTTGGCTTACAGATTCAGAGGTACAGTCCATTCATCAAGGTGGGAGTATGGCAGCATCCAGGTAGGCATGGTGCAGGAGGAGCAGAGAGTTCTACATTTTCATCCAGACTGACTTCCAGGCAACTAGGGTGAGGATCTTATGTACACCTCCACAGTGACACACATACTCCAACCAGGTCACACCTATTGCAACAAGGCCACACCTCCAAATGGTGCCCCTCCCTGGTCCAAGAATATACAAACCGTCACAGCATGTATACAGTGATATTGATTGTGAGTAACTCTAGACCTCTAGTCACCTTATTTAGTAACTGGGAAGAATATCTCTTCATAGTTGTTGTAGGATGGTCTTGCACATCTTCTCTGGGATAGATATTAAATCCCTGAAAGTAAACTGTACCAGGAGTTTTTAAATTATTGTCAAATTTATTTGTCGCAGATCATTATTTGTCAATGAAATTATTTTAAAATATCTCAACATAGTTAAAGAATTACAGCATTCAGCTTTCATTGTAAATTCCAGAAAAGAGAAGACAGTTCCAGACTTCATACAGCACCTGTGTGTTACTGTGGAACAAGGGAGTGATATTTTACAGAATCGCACAATAAAAGTTTAGGATTTAAAAAAAAAGTTAGCTATATTACTATTGATTAATCATCACGGTGCTATTAATATTGATTGCCAGTTTGACTGGATCTACTACAATCACCTGGGAGACAAACATCTGGGAATGTCTTTGAGGAAGTTTTCTGTCTGGGTAGTAAATCACAGGGACTCAGCATAAATGGTTGCAGCACAATCTCCCTGCCTTTATTTCTGCATAGATCTCTGAACCCCAAATGAAGGGGTTTAATCAGAACCTGTCACTACATTTAGTGCAGAGTTTTCCACTTTTTTACTATCAGGACATTGTACAGTTGTGAATCTCTATATTAGTGTTCATGGACTACAGAATCTCTGATGATGGTTGAGTGGTACTGTCTATGGACATAACAATAAATCATTAAGAGGCATTTCTTCCTATGTACCTTTAGGAAATAATAGTAATAGTTTTGTAGGTTTATACTCTTAAAATCTCAATTTACTAAGCCTATGTAGAGTAACCAATACCCTTGGCAATAGTTTATGATGTTTAGAGGCTGTGGGAAAACTTTGGCCAATGACTCAGCAAGATGCAACTAATTCCTGGCATATGTGTATGTATGTATGTATGTATGTATGTATGTATGTATGTATGTATGTATTATGTAAGAATTATATATGTATATATGTCTGTCTGTATATATGTATGTACATATGTCTGTCTGTATGGATGCATGTCTATATATATATATATATATATATATATATGTATATATACACATATGTATATGTTTATATCTGTTCATCTGTATTTTTATATATGATTTTGTGTGTGTATGTGTGTATGTATGTGCATATGTGCATATGTTTATATTGTATATGAGCTTTATATATGTACTTATGTGTATATGTGTACATGTGCATATGTGTATATATGTATATACTTATATACGCTTTTAAAATATTATTATTCCATATAACTTTTCCAAAAAACTTTCGCATTGGTTGTCTACCTCCATGTTTCCGCCTTTACTCTGTCCTCCTTCCTCATCCCTATTTTATTTCTTTCTTCTTTCATTTCCTCCTATTTTATATTCTTCTTAATCTCTTTATTATAATGTGCTATATTCTATTTTTCCTTCCTTAGAATAACCATTACTCTCTACACCCCTTACTAGGTTTGTAACTTCTGTGGTTAACTGAATTGTGGTGAATTAAACATATATATCTAAAATATTAAAGCTTCACATCTATATATGAAAATATATACAGTGGAGAGGAATTTTAATCCAGTAACATGGTTGCTCTGGCAAGAGATCATATCCAAAGGCCCTATAGACTATGTGACCTGGCTGGCATGCAAACATGTTGTCTTAGCGTTTTACTGCTGTGAACAGACACCATGATAAGGCACCTCTTTAAAGGACATTTAATTGGGCCTGTCTTACAGGTTCAGAGATTCAGACCGTTATTGTCATGGCAGGAGCATGGTAGTGTCCAGACAGGCATGATGCATGAGGAGCTGAGAGTTCTACATCTTCATCTGAAGGCTGCTAGGAGAAGATGGGCCTCCATGTAGCTAGGACTGAGGTCTTCAAGCCCACATCCACAGTGACATACTTCCTCCAAAAAGGCACACCTACTCCAGCAAGACCAGATCTCCAAATAGTGTCACTCCCTGGGCTAAAGCATATTCTGACCATCAGCATGCATGTAGTACACATCTCTCAGGCAATCAATGATATTTAACTGAGGAGCAAATAGGAGAGTCAGAGAAAGATTTGACCAAATGAGTCAGAGATTGAAGGGACTTAAGAGCAGCACACACACACACACACACACACACACACACACACACACACAGAGAGAGAGAGAGAGAGAGAGAGAGAGAGAGAGAGAGAGAGAGAGAGAGAGCAGGACAAGTCGGAAATTGAGAAAGAGCCAGAGATTAGAACAAATGGCCCGAGTTAGTTTTTCCAAGCAGAACAATTCAGTGAAATTAGGGTCCTTTCTGCTGACCAGAGAAAGTCCTTATCAATCAATCAATATGTTGGGGTGTGTTTGTGAGCTTCTGTAGTCTGATAGCAGGAAATGCGGAACTGAGTGGTTGGTTTGGGCACCTTTGACTCTGTCAAATCTAACAGATGGAACCTCTGACAGGACATAAGGAGAAGGTACCTACTTTTCAGGCTGAGAACCAAGTGAAAAGCCAAGGAGCAGAGGGGAAATTCAGTGAGAAGCCCTAGAATCCAGATTGAATCAGCCAGCTTGGAGAGCAGTTTGAGCCAGAAGACTTGATTTGAACTTCAGAGTTCAGAACTAATTAGAAAGGGTGACCTTATTCAGCTGTAAGTCTAAAGGTCTGAAACATCCTTGGCCTAGGTTAGATCGTGTAGAGGCTAGCAGCTTCCTGGTCTAGGCACAGGGATAGCACACACCATGCAGTTGTATCATTTGGTTGTAGCTCTCATCACATCTCACCATCAAAGGAAATAAAAACAACATTTACTACACAGTATCTATCTGTCTTTTGTGTCTGAGTTGCTTCACTCAGGATGATTGATTCTAGCTCCATTCATTTACCTTCAAATTTTATAAATTCATTTTTCCTTAACAGCTGGAAAATACCTCATTTTGTAAATGTACCACATTTTCATTATCCATTCACCTGTTGATGTGCATTTAGAGTGTTTCTAATTTCTGTCTATTACAAACAAATCATCAAATAAGATGTATGTGCAAATATCTCTGTAATAAGATATAGAGGCATTTTATATTGTTTAAGTCAAAATAAAAAGAGTACATGTTAAATAAATGAACTGCTAGAAAATCAAAGTCTATATCATTTTTCAAAAGGCAATAATTTAAACATCTGATAGGGAAAATAGTTGCCTATTTCATATGCTGTATATGTCAAATCTATAACTTTTTTTGTGTCAAAACTGTATGGTGAAAGCATTTTATACCTGTCTATCAAGCTTCAGCTTGATAAAGCAGCTATGTTTCACATTTGTACAGTTTAATATTTTACTAATACTATAACATTTTAATGATTGAAATTATATTAATATTATGCTACTATAATTACATTAATATTTCATCTGAAAGGAGTGTATTACAGATCTCACACACACATGTGTGTGTGCATGTGTGTGTGTTATTTTTAAAAAGACAACAAATAATTTAAACAACTCATAGGGAAAATAGTTGTCTATTTCTCATGCTAAATGTTTTTTAAGAGTATCAGCCTTCTGTCTGTGTTTTTCTAATAATTTAAATATGGACACAGACATGAGGAAGACATGTACGCATGTACTATAGATAAAATCAGAAGGTGCTGGTAACATGTCCATACTTTTATTTTAGAATATTCTTTTATTGTTTTTATTTATTTGGTTACTATTAAGAAAATGTTTGTAAGGTAATTATGCATTTATTAAATTAATTTTTATTTAAATATTAACTAGTAGATTATATATATTTTATTGTACTTTGAACTTCTAATAGCTTATTGTGCTATTCCCAACTTTATTCCTGATTTTGATGAACAGAATATTCTGCCAATTTTTCATTTTCACCATAATCTGAAGGCCAGATATATTGTTTTCAAATAAATTACATGCTGGAATAGACTAACTTTTTTTCTATTTTATTTATTCCCATGAAAATTATTACCTTTGTAACATTTCATCTTCTTACCGAAGGTGAAATTTTTCCTACATCTCCAGGTGAGCCATTCATTTACCAATTTTAAAACTTAAATAATATGCATTTTCAGGTTCATACTTAACCATTTCACAATGTTGTATTAGCAGAATCAACTAAGGTTAGCTGATTAAGGAAAACAAACACTGTTCATCTGAATTCAGATCCATAATCCTGAGTTTACTTTGTTACGATTTTAACCATATAAACGAAGGACCTTTTCTTTTCTTATAACCAGAAAATGTCTTCTGAAGAAAATAGAGTTCGGTGAATCAATCGACTAAGATATGTAAAAAGCTCTCTATCCTTGTATGCAATAGAGGTTTGAGTAATACTTTCTTTTGCACGACTATTTGTGGTCTGTATTTGTCACTTGTTAAAACACAATGTAGGTTCCACACAAGCACCATCAATGAAACATTACATTGCAAGAGACAGAGTCTATCCCAGAAAACCACACTATTTGTCTACCCCATACCAAATGGTCAGCCCTGGAAAATGCACATACAAGCAACATTGTATGGGATGAGCATGTTGTATTTATATATTTAGGAGTACACACACACGCACACACACACACACACACACACACACACAGTTTGAACTTTGGATTTTTAATGTTGTTGAGACTGCTATAGACTATGGGGACTTTGGAAGTTGAACTAAATATATTTTGCATTATGCTATGTTTAGGTATGGCCCCATAGACTCATATTTTTGAACAAACCTGTGGGGCCACGGAATGGAATGTGATAGTTTGTATATGCTCAGCCTATGGAGTGGTGCTATAAGAATACATTTTTAAATCACTAAGCTACTATGCCCAAATCCTTTTAATTATTCATGTCACAATAAGTTATCCTTTGCGTTATTATTTTTGTATTGTGAGGAATCACTGTTTGTCTTTTTGTTTCTGTGGCAAATATCTCTTTAATACATTGCTGACATTGAAAATTCATGGTGGAGTGACGTTATCTGTGCTCATCCTGTGGGAGGAATGGTTTTATGCAAAGACAGTTTAATAACTGTCTAAACATCTTAAACTTTTGGAGATTCATCTAGGAACTAAGGCCGATATGTCTTCACTTACTCATGTTCTGAGAACAAACAGTCTTGCTTTGAAACAATTTTTGATGCTAAGATGGGGCCCTTCTAAGCCTGTGGGCTTTCATATTCCAATTCTTTCTCCCTAGAGGTTAGCTGCTAGGTTAGATGACTTTGGTGCCATCTGTTTTCTTCTGAGTTCCTGGGATGTGGGAAGCCACGAAACGCCATTACAAGATGGAGCTGGCTACCACTGGCCACCGCCCATGTATTTCGGGTAAACAACCAATGTGCACAGGTGAAAATGGGTTTCGTGCCAAGTCACAGCCGGTCCGGGGGCATGTAAATTAAGGACTGAAAGCAGAACCAATCAGACATGGCCACGCCAGTCCTAGGACTATAAAAGCAGCGCTAGTTCTAGGGCTCGGGGTCTTTCGCCACAGCAATCAAGCTCTCCCAATAAACGTGTGCAGAAGAATCCTGTTGTGTGGCGTCTTCCTTGCTGGCGAGGCAGGCGTCCTCACTGGGAGTCTATTCTGTTCACACATAGTTGAAAATCAGCCAGAATTTAACCAAAATGGGACCTATATCAGTGGTTGCCTTTACTATCTCTTTAAATAACCTCGTCCTCCATGTCCAGGTGTTCGGTAGCTTCATGTTACATTGCATCGGAACTTAAAGAATCCATACTGTTTCCTTGGCTTTGAATTCAGCGTCTTCTGTTGTGAAAAGAGAAAAGTGCTCTCTGAGGAAAGACACCAATATTTGCCCCAACCAAGGCATTTCCTTTATTAATGGGTTGACTGCTCTACAGAAATTCTCATTGATGTTATTAGTTCTTCATTATGTTAAAACATAAACGCTATGTATACTTAAGTGTTATAGTGTAATTGTTTTGCTAAGATTTAAGTTATCATCTGGAGTAGGATTTAACCATATTTAAGATAGTTTATTATTAGAAAAATTTTCACATTTTTATTTTTATCTCTTAAAATGAATATTTTGTTAACTAAATACAGATACTCAATTATATATTATGTATATGAGTATAAAAGAATAATCAGTTTAATGATAAGTAAACTAATTACAGATTCAATATAAAGCAGAATTATGATGGAATCACATTTTTATGTAGATCACATGATTTAAAGATAGAACTCTATTAGAATTGATGTACACAGTCTTTGAATGAAAGCTATTAATACAAACTTTTAATTTAAATTGCATGTGTGTATTTATATGTTTATTATGATAAATATATAAAGAGTTTTGTTTTAGAGGACTCTCCTTTAAACATTGGTTTATTTCAGTAATAGAAAACTATTTGTAAGAGGGAAAACACAGTATTTTGTTTTTCTAAAGTATGTTTTCTCATAATCATATATAAAGGAAAGTGTTATAATTTTAATGGTATTTTATTATGGGCCCATATAGACACTTGAATGTTTTGGATATTTTAGATGACACAAGTGGTTTTAGCATAATAGAAAAATGTTTTCCTGCAAATGTAGATTTAGAAGAGATCAAATAGCTAATAGTAATAAATTGCAGTATACTTAACAGATTATTTAGCTATCTGGAAATTTTGCAGCAATAATAATTTTAAAATAAAATGGGATAATTATGAAAGCCTTTCATCATGGTTTATGTCAGATCGAATTATGTTAGCAAGTAAAACTTTGTTAATTTATTTTTTAAATCCCCTTTATATAAAACAAATCTGGATTTAACCCAGAGTGTAAGTGTGCAGTTTGTAATTAGTGATATGAGGGGAATTCTTCCTTTGATAGCGTATCTGCATATTTTCTTTATGGAAAAAAATTTTGTGTGGAAAACATGAAAATTGAAACTTTGTTAATTAGTAGCAAATACCTACTCTCAATTACCTCCAAAGATCAGGGAACTAAAATATTTTAATATTCTTCACTGAAATGGCTAAATATTTAACAGTCCAAATATTATGTTTGCCAATAGGTTTGATACCAAAATATACATTCTACAAAAAAGGAAATCAAGGCAAGGGTGAAAATTTGAATGCTTTCACATGTTCCATAAGTGTTTTTGTAAAATAGTTGGTAAACAAAGATTTGATTTCATCTTTTCCTATAATCAAAGATTGTGTTATATGCTATTCATTTCTATAACGGTAAACTAAATATGTCTAAACCTCATCTTCAAGTTTTGTATTCAGCAATGTATCATAACAATTTCTTACTTTATTATGAGAAAATAATAATTATTATAAAATGATTGTAATTATTTAACTACATGGTTAGATTTAACTAATATTCTAGATTTTATCTCTATCCATTTGTCTCTCTGTCTATCTATCAATATATATATATATATATATATATATATATATATATATCTGTGTGTGAGTGAGGACTGGATTTTGTTTCGTTTGGAGGTTTTTTTGTGCTGGAATGCATGTGTGTACATGTGTGTGAATATGTGTGTGCACATCTGTGTGTGTTTGTGTGTTTGTGAATGTGTGTTTGTGTATGTTTTTCTGTGTGTGTGTGTGTGCCTGTGTGTGCCTGTGTGTATGTGTGTGTGTGTGTGTGTGTGTGTGTGTGTGTGTGTGTGTGTGTGTTGGGTAGTGAATGCTAGGCTTTTACATAAGGAGTAAAATGGTTTTTCAACTCTGCTACTTCCAGCCCTTACTAGCATTCCTATCCCAATTTTCAATCCTGGATTTTTATACACCATTATTATATACAACTGGATTTTCTTAAGTATTCTAATACATTAACTCAGCTGAGTCCAAGGCTCCATAATTTCCATCAGCTCCCAAACCAGCGCTCACGACATTGTTATAAAAGTCACTGCACAGTATAAATGTTTAGAGTAAAACTCTTCCTATTACTTTGGTTAGATATCATGAGATTTTAAATTATTTTCAGCACAATATGAATCATATAAGATAGAGAAATTAATAAGGGGCCAAAATAGAAGGTTCACTGGAATATGATAGCTTATTTTATGATATAACCCACAGATCTTTCTGTGGAGGTGAAATGTTAGACACATACAGTTATCTTTCTAGAAAGCCCTGCTTTGTGGACTGTGTTGGAGAAAAAGCATAGTTGAAGAACGAAGTAGATGATCAATAGTTAGGAAGATGCTTTGGATTCTTGAAAAACAAGGCAATAGCTTTAAACCGTATTCCCATAACGTGAAAATTGTAACTATATTAATTATCCCATTATTTCCTGTTAGGGATCTCTACAACATATTAAAATAAATCTGATGTCAACAAAACGACACAAAACAAAATTCAAATACAGCAAGAATCCATGACAGAATATGGTATAGATGAGACTCAAGCTCCTTGATGGCATGATTATCTCTTTAGTGCTGGAGAGATGACATGCGTTAGATGGGGATGGGGATTAAAAGATCTTATAGGAGGCCTAACAGAGGGAGTGGGCATGTCTCTGACCCTTTCATCTGCTTTTGGGACACTTTACCTCCTAATGGGTTGCTCTGTCTAGTTTTAATGTAAGTGGTTTTGCCTAGTCTTATTGCATCTTACACTATGTTTGGTTGATACCATGTGAGGCCTGGTCTTTTCTGAAAGTGAATGGAGACACATTGGGTTTCCAGGGGAGAATAGACAGGAGGGGAACTTCAAGGAGTGGAGGGAGTGCTGGGGTTAAGATGTATTCTATGAGAAAATAAATAAATAAATAAATAAATAAAGTGAGATCATATAAATTTCAAAGAGCAATGTCTTTATACACCCTCCTCATCCTTAATCAATAACTATGCTACTTTTAAAATCACATCTTAGGGTTTATACTCAGATGTGGATAACATACAAATCCTCATGTTTTCTAAATAAGTGACATAGGTCTAATAATTTGATGTAATGCTGGGGAATTTGTTTAAGAAATGGCCATATCTTTAAGGAGAAAAGCACATTTGGCACAAGAGCAGAGGCATCTAGCTTGCTTTTGTTTCCCTATCTCTTCCTCATTTTGCTGTTATGTAAAGTGGTCTACACACAAAATGAAGACTGCCTCCCCGCCCCACCCACACCCCAGTACTTTTCTGAATATGCTCTTTATGCTAAGGGAGTATAAATCTGTGGGGACCAGTACTGAACTTGAACTTCTGTGGCAGACCGTGCTCAATGCCTACAGAGGAGAGTTCCTTGACCTGCTTTCAACAGATCCATGGAATACTTTAACCCAATTTATTATGTTTAATGTTAGTGCTTCTGCTCCTTCTAGTAAAGGAACACAATATACAGTAAATATATGGCATCATGTGTAATAGATAGGCAGAAGTAAATAAAAGAGGTCTATATTGGGAACATTCTCCTAAGACAGGAACAGGGAAGACAGACACACTCTTTTACTTACTAACTCACTAAGTTAAATTCAGTAGGGTCCCATGTTTACAGTGGGATAAGAATGTTTCCAATATAGTGGTTTTATTTTTGTGGGTATGTATAACATTGCAAACAGTGAGGATTCAGGGTAAATAATAACCACACTTTCTTTGTTTCCCTTCAGCCCACATATTTGTCTGCTTCATCCTCCATTCCAGTACGAGGAAGGAGGGCTTCATGACACTATTTGGCTCTTTGTTTTTGCCTTGCTTTGCTTTGCTTTCTTCTGCTTTTCATTCATAAAAGCAAGGTACCCATTGGTCTTAAAGTATTATACACATTCAGTATTTAATTTTCAGACCTATATTAAGCATAATCTGCATGACTTATTAAGAAAAATCTTTGATCTGCCTCTAGTGCTGGCCAGCTGTGTGCTGACCATCATAGGAGGTAAAAATTCAGCTTACAATCTTCCACAGAAAAGAGTGCTTTCAGAAAGTCCTGAAGTAACATAGACAATGAATCTCAGATGTTTGTACTCCAGGCATTGAACTTATACACCATTATGTATTTCAAGTTTTGAAAGGATGTCTTTAGAATAATTATTTTGGTAATGACTCAGGATTTAAATAGTTTCCCAAACCTCCCAGCCTTATCATACTATCCTGTAACATGCAGTTTTAATTACACAGAAAGATAACGCCTAGCATTTCACTAGTTTCTGAGAAATTAGAGACACACAAGGAAATTCCAACAAATTCTCACTCACTATGGTTGTGACAAAAGGAAAATTATAACTTTAGAACTGACAAACAGCTGAAAATTGGAGCTCACCTAAATTTTAGGGAGAGAAAAAGCAAAATTCTCATTTGCTTCCTGTGGAGAGCTACAGTGTCCTTAAAACTTTTATAGAAAAGTTCAAAATACAACACATGTGTTCAGGTATTCATCTTCCTCATCTTCTTTTGTTAGCTCGAAGACAAAAAAAATGTTGCTGGTGGAAAATATTGATTCCACAGTGATGAGCTTCATTGCTACATCTTAGCCAGCATAGCATGCACTTTTCAAACATTCTTCCCACAGTAGCTTACTCTGTCCTCCTTCCTGTCACTGATGACCTCCTTTCCCAATTAGCACTACTTGTATATTAATGTCATGTGTTTCTGTGAGTGACATTAACATCTGGGTTATAAATATAAAAGTACTACAGAAAGTATATTATTGTGTGAATTTGGTACTCCTGACCCTTACAAAATACCGAACAGAAGCAGCTCACATTTTTGGCTCATGGTTTCAGTCCATGTTGGCCAGTGTGAAGTACCCTAGGTAGTGGCTCCATTCCATGGAGGGTACACAGATCCTGGAAAACCAGGAAGCAGAGAACCTTGGTAATTACTGGAAGTGGTTGTGAACTCTGAATATTGTTTTCTGCTATCATTTATTCATCCAGGTTGCTGTCTCAAATGTTTTCCCTAAGCTCTATGTACCTATTAACTTGGACGTCACCAAAACTTAGCATACTTGGATTCCGATTGTTCATTGAAACTTACAGTGTTAGGCAGTTTATGCCATTCCTCATCAGTGCCAATGATAGACAGCAGTGGAAAGAAAATAACAGAAAGAGGACACACTGTGTCTCATACACTGCTGGGCTCTACAGTCTATCTTACATAGCCTTCTACACCCTCTTTACTGACTTCTAGTCATCTTTGTCCCAGTTCCTGAACAAATGTACCCAGTCCCTTGCCAAGTGTAATCATACTACAGTTAGAAGAAAAATGAAAAGAATTAAAACACATTCTAGAATGTTAAGCATTAGGTGCTGAGTTACTCATTAGAAATATATAATTATCATCCCCATTTTTAAAATGAGGGAATCTGGGAGCAAAGAAAATTCTTGAGTTCAGTGTTAAGAACTGGAATCTAGCAATTCTCAGCTACTCCGATTCCACAGCCAAACTCTTACCACCTATTGTTCATTACTATACCATGACTCCTCTATGGTAGCATGAACATGTTAGGGTTTCTTTAAATAATTTAAGACATTTACTAACTAATGCTGTAAACAATAATTGTCTTTTGTTTTAGACACTATGGGAATCTATATGGATGCTCCAAAAGACTGAAAACAGAACAACTCTATGATCCAACTCCACCACTCTCAGTGTATATCCATGAAGGACTAGGTCCATATACAACCATGGATGTTGCTGTTCATTTTCAATAGCCAAGTTGAAGAACTGACCTAAATCCCCAGTGGGTAACTGATAAAGAGAATGTGGCATGTATACCTAATGAGAGATTTATTTGGTCATAAAGAAGAATGAACTGATATCCATCAGGAAAAAAATAAGATCAAATTGGAGGTTAGAAGATTCCATGTCCCTATTGAAGGAGCTAGAGAAAGTACCCAAAGAGCTGAAGGAGTTTGCAGCCCCATAGGAGGAACAACAATATGAACTATTCAGTACCCACAGAGCTCCCTGGGAATAAAACACCAACCAAAGAAAACACATGGTAGGACTCATGGCTCTAGCTGCATATGTAGCAGAGGATGGCCTAGTTGGTCATCAATGGGAGGAGAGGCCATTTGTCCTGTGAAGGTTCTATGCCCCAGTAGAGGGGAATGCCAGGGCCAGGAAGTGGGAGTTGTGGGTTGGTAAACAGTGGGAGGGTGGAAGGGATAGGAGATTTTTGGAGGGGAAACTAGAAAAGGGTATAATATTTGAAATGCAAATAAAGAAAATATCTAATAAAGAAAAAAAGAAGATTCCATGTTTGGCTCAAATCTGAAGCATCCCTTCCATAGGCCCATGTGTCTCTAAATCGTGGTACAGTCTAAAAGGAAGTTGATCATTTTCTAATCTATGAAAAGATTTTTCTTTTATAAATTTCAGTGAATGGATAGGTCAAAAGTACAAATCTAGATAAAACATATAAACTCTGTTCCAGTGGCTCCTCACCTCCTATCCAGTCATCTGACATTAATTGTTCATAGAGTTACACCATGTAAAGTTTTGAATTTGTAGATTTTTTTATCTCCAAGTAACTAAATATCATAAACCCTAATTACAGCAACTGACAAAGAGAATACTTTCCTACATGGAATACTCAGTGAATGTAATTATTTAGTCAACATAGTCTGCTTTATTACATTTTTCCTTGTATTCCTATTTGCATAATTTAAGATCATCTACGGAACATCTTTTTTGTCTCCATCATTGAGATTCTAAAGCTGGAGAGATCACAGATATCATTGACAACAAAAATTGAATACTCCATCAGAAAGTATTTGTACCTGTGAACATAAGACAGGGAGAAAACTGAGTTAAGTAAAAATAGGTGATTTAGAACACATTTTGTTATATTAAAAACAATACAAAGAATTAGATTAATTATGAGCAAGATGATGTATTGAAGTACAAATCCTTTGTGTAATGGAATAATTCAATATAGCTAGTTAACAAATGAATTTACTTCCATAGTTGTCACTTTATGCTGAAAACTATAACATTAAATCTGCTTCCATTTTTCAAGAACAGATAAAAGGCTTGATAGACTTTTTAAAGGTTGATGACAATTTTACTGTGGTTTACAGAAAAGCTGCATATCTTGGCTTCTCAGAGAAAGAAAATGAAGAGGGAAAGAAAAAATATCTATGCTTTTTAATTTAAGCTGACATGAAGGCCAGCCTCATGGTAGAGAAATAGCTCACCGGGGGGAAGAAAATGTAGGGAAAGAAAAAGAAAACCCAAATGACCCATGCTTTATTCATAAACAGAAAAATAAAAGATAGAAAAGAAAGCAAGGGCAAAGTTATGTCTAGGTCAGGTCTCAGAAAAGTGAAAAGGTACAACAGGAGGCCATGGTAACTTGGAGAGACCATGACAGAGCAAGAGAATTCTGGGAAACGAAAGAACATGAGACAAATAAATACTAATTATTCTCTCCACATCTTTGGCCTTAATCTAATCTTAGGAAGAAATACAAATTGTCAGCAGTTCTATGGAAAAAGTAAACAAAAATAAAAAAATATAACAAAACCAACCAAACAACAACAGCAAAAACCCAATTCACTTTTACTACTCAACAGAAAAACATAAACCAAAGCCACAGCAAGACAATGTCTCACTACGATCACAATAAATTATATAGAATTGATTAAGCAAATAATTAATTAATACATATGATTGAGGATAAGGAGATCGGAGTCTTTTTTCCCCACAGTTGCTGGTAATGACATTGCTACAAATACAGACACCATTATGGTGAGTCTTTAGAAGTATAAAAAGAATATCTAGAATATGATGCAGTCTCCTGCTGAGGGAGATACCTTAGTGTAATGTGTGGGAAGCAGGTGTGGCCGTGCAGCAGCCAAGATGGTGCCCTGGTTCATTGCCAAGCCCCATGATCCCTGCTTGTTTACCAAGAACCTGATCATGCGCACCTGAATCATCATGCACACCTGAATGATCATGCCCTGTCCGCCTGACGCATAGTGTCATACAGCATGATATTGAGTCACTGGCCTATCAACGTCACCCTGTCTGCATGCATGGCTCATGTACAGAGCATGCTGAATGCTGATTGGATGATGAAGAGTGATGAGAGATGAGTGCAGAGGGTGGAGGCGGATAAATTGTCCCATCCCCCAGAATAAAGCTGAAGCTGAATTGCGCTGCGGTAGCTGCTTGAACCCTGCCTTGGTACACGTGTCATTTTCTTCTCCACCTCTACTGGCCGGAGGCTGGGGTCCGCAGCAGTAATGAAGTAACAATGTTGAAGAAGAATGTGATTTTCCATGCTTATTTTACCACAACTCACACCAAGCAAGGAATTTAGGGAGAACCTCAGTCCATTAATAGAAGACAACAACAAAATTTGTTAGACATATACAGTCTAATACTCTTCAGTCTCAACAAAGAAAATATATACTGTTTTCTGGGGCTACAGGGGTGAACTACAAGTCATTGTGTCATGGGAAAGATGCCACACAGAGACAGAGTTAGAGAGAGAGAGTTATGGAGAGAGCTGTATAGCACCTCATGGAGATACACTGTAGAAAGGCCATCACTGGGGGCTATACTGGGTAACTAAGATCTCATTTTTGAGAGCAAAACAAACTTGAGAGTTACAATGTAATAATCTTATAAAAGAGAGTATAGGAAAAGTTTAGAAAACAAGAAGAGCACCAGTGTGTTGTGGTAAATCTCCAACCCAAATATGTCCTGGCAATAAAAACACAGCACAATTAATATGAGTACATGCTGTGTGCCTAGAGTGGGCAGATTTACTGCTACACTACCATCTTTCCCATCTTATGATACCCCTTAGAACTTGTCGTTTCTCTAGGCCATGTGCTTCTTCTCCACTTCTCTTCTTCTTCCTCCCCCTCTGTGTCCTCTCCCTCTTCCATTTTCTTTCCTCTTCTCTCTCCTTCCTTCTACTCCACCTTCCCTTTTATCTGCCCAATCATCAGTTCTCCCTTATTTTACAAATTAATGTGGGAAGCAGGTTTACAGGAAATCACCTGAGTGCTGACTCATTCCTTGTTCTCAGCCACTCACAGGAGAACGGAATGCCATCAAATAATATTAGCCCCAGGGCTGTCAGCAACACCAGTGTTAATGGGCAATAATCTTCATTAAATACTCATTTAATACTAAAATTTCCACATGTAAAAAACCAAAATGACTGCATTCTGAAACAGGTGGTTGGTTCACTTGCCTGAAAGCATATAGATTCTTCTACTGTTAATCAACATGCAGCCAAATAAAGTGTAAAAGGACTTAATAAAATACCAAGAAAAATGGAAAATCTATATTTATGCTGAAAAAAAAAACAACACAAGTATTTATGAAAAGAGAGAGTCAGGTTTTTCTTAAGTTTTACAACTGCAGTGAATTCAAACTCCAGTGAAAGGCCATACATCCATGAATATGTGGGCAACAGAAAAATGATCTGATGAGATTTTCAACAGGAGGACAGAAAACCAGGGGAGTACAGAAATATGGGGGGATTCTTTGAAGAGGAGATGGGAGATTGGAAGAGAGCATGAATTCAAATAAAAGTCATTGAACCAAATAGAGGCATTATGGGAAGGACTGAAGGAGCTGAAGGATTTTGCAACCCATAGGAAGAACAATATCAACCAACCAGATCCTTTCCTCCCACCCCCCAGATCTTCAAAGGACTAAACCAGCAACCAAAGAGTACACATGGAGGTACCCATTTCTCCATCTGAATATGTAGCAGAGGATGGCCTTGTTGGGCATCAATTGGAAGGGAGCCCCTTGGTGCTATGGAGGCTAGATACAGTGTAGGGGAATGCAAGTGGGCTGAGGCAGGAGGGGGTGGGTGCTTAGGGGAGCACCCTCATAGAAGCAGGAGAGACTGGGAAGGAAAAATAGAATAAAATACTTACAAACCAATAAAAGAACCATTGAACAAAAGTTTCAAAGATCTAATAACAATACTATTGCAAACAGCCTAGTTTGATAGTGTGTGTGTGTGTGTGTGTGTGTGTGTGTGTGTGTGTGTGTGTGTGTGTGTGTGACATTGTGTGTGTGTGTGTGTGTTAGGGAGATATACATGAAGGTTTATTTGTATTTTATGTGAATGTGTGGAAACCAGAGGTCTCAACACCAAGTGTATTTCTTGTAGTTCTCTATTTTTTTGAGAAAGGTTGTCTCATTGAAATCATTTGGCCAATGATCCCCAGAGGTCTACTTGTCTTTGTTTCCCAATGCTGGGTTATACATTCCTGTGCCAAGATTTTATATGAATTTCAGGAGGCCAACTCAGCTCTTCATCCTTGTAAAGCAAACACTTTATCTTTAAGCATAACACTCTAGATCCACAAATACTGTATTAAAAACCCCACATTAAACAATGCAAATGATATAAATGAAAATAACATCACAATATGTGATATGTTAAAAACATATGTGTGTGCACTATGAAGCTTAGCTATAATCAAAGTCAATTTTTATTTTTTTAGTACCTGTAGAATCTGGACTTAGTACATGGCTTACTTTAGCTGAAATTAGTATTTAATTTATCATTTTATTTGATCGGTTTGAATAGCAGCTCATTAATTGAAGGTGAACTTTATCCTTTGGTGACAAAGCATATATATTTGTGATATATTATCTCTTGGAACAGGAATTTTCTCCAATATATTGTATTGTTAATCCTATTCTGTATATCAGATTATTGCATAATAAAACCTTAGTGGATGACAATATCAGCAATAATAAAGAGGAAACATGCTATCACCTCCATGAGATAATAAACTGTATTGTTATAAAATAAATAGCTAGCGGCTACAAAACGGGCCATATAAAAATAAATATATTTTGCAGATAGTACCTGCTTGGGTGTTTGCCTAGAGAATCTAATCATAAGATGAAACTATTTTATTTATCAATCTTTCCAAGAATAGGAATACTGAGTGGTTCATATTTATTTTATATATTAGCTTTATTTTAAGCCTTATTTAATGTGTTCATGATACAGAATAGCTGTAATGTTAGGATTCGAAGGGACTCATTTGATGCTTTTGATAAATCCATACACCATGTAATAATCAAGTCCAAGAATGAATTTTAATATCTGAAAATAAATCACACCTATGTAACAAAAAAAAAAAAGTAGTGCTATAAAAGCTCTCTTGAAGCTATTTTGAAATGTCTGTTGTTAATTATAGTCCAACTGATATTCAGGAGAACTCTGGAAATATTTTTCTCCTGACAATTTAATATGTATTCGTTGAAAATACCCAATCCTGTCTTCTCTCCTACTCTCTGAAAACTTCAGTAGCATTTACTCTATTTACCATTAATGTAGGAACTGCTTATTTTAATTTATTTATTTATTTATTTATTTATTTATTTATTTATTTATTTATATCCCAAACAATGCAGCCCATCCTGATCATCCCCCATCCCTCCCTCACAGAGTCCCTATTCTCATTCTCCCTCCCTTTTTCCTCTGAGAGGATGGGCCCCCACTGGCTATCCCCTACCCTGGAACATCAAGTTTCTGGAAGATTTGTTGCACCACATCATCTCTCAGTGAGGCCAGACAAGGAAGCCATGAAGATTTTCTTGTCTGCTACTTATGTGCCAGGGGTCTCTTTCCAGCCTGTGTATGTTCTTTGGTTGGTGTCTCAGTCTCTGAGAGCTCACTGGAGTGTAGGTACTTCCCCTCTGACATTTCATGTCTTAATGAGCTTCCCTCCTAGAAAGAACATTACAATCTTGGAGGAAATTCCCTTACAACAAAAAGCACAAGCTGGTTAAAATCCTATCATATATCAGTGCAAGTGGACATAAACCTACCCAGAGATGATAAGATACTGACATTTGGTTGCTGACCTCTGATACATTGACCACATTCAAGTATAGTTCCCATGAGTAGTCAGGCAATAAGAAAGGCATAAGATTCCCCGATGCCATCTTGTCAGCACAGCAAGTACTTTTAACCACTGAACCAACTCTCAAGTCCCTGATTCATTTCTTATTTGTGATAGTTATGATTTAAAAAATAAATGTTATTTAATGCAAATTAGCAAGCAATTAGCTAAATTCTTAATTATGCAAATTTGGGCAGTGTCTCTACTGTCTCTGTTGAAAGTGTGATTGTAATGGTGCACCCAAGTATACTACAGAGGTTCATTTTACAACAACCATGTCGTGCAAGCCAGAAGAGAAGGGACAGTGCTGCACTGTTTGACTTTAGGTGTGAGCATGCACACTGTGGAACAATCATCTGTTGCTCCTGATGGACTCACGTACAAGCATAGAACACACAATGACTGGCAGAACCATAGTGTAATTTATTTGATCACAGTTTCTTTATTGTAGGTTTCTAATATATGGCTAAATATCACTTAACTATATAGGTAGTGGATCTAAGTCATTGTAATACACAATGCTTCTCTCTACTCGAGGCACTCCCGTATAAGCACCCTTGGTCTTATTATATCAAAAAAAAAAAACTATGTTAAATCTTCCCGGATGCTCAGTCCTTAAAGTAAAATAACTCTGATCTATAAAAGGATCTAAAACTGAAGACAAGCAGATTGCCTAGTCATTGATGGCAGTTCTGTTTAAAGGTGATGGGGTTGACATCTTGCAACACACATTACATGGAATTACAAAAATCCCTGAAAGCTGTAAAGTTCAGGGTATGAGGGTTAATTGCTCACATTCTTAGGTTCAAGGTTTCTTGTTTGTATAACATTCTTGTGTTGTACACTACTTTGTTTTGTTCTGTTTTCGTCATAGATGGTATCACAAGGATGGTATTGCCAAAGATGGTTTTTATTCTCCCATACAAACATATTAGAAAATTCAAATTCAATTGCATTTCATTCATTTATAATAATTCTATAAATTCAAAAGGGGTTTTGATAGCTTGTCCTTAATATCCTTGACTGGTGATTGCAGCTGAGCATTTTAACTTAATCTGATATTAAATGATTTTTAAAAGTAAAAGAAAGAATATTGTTATTAAATGTTTTGCAGATATGTGTAGAATAATATTAGTTGCTAACTATGTGAATGGCAGAATGTTGATGTCTGCTCAATACAATATTTAATGACTGAAGTGGTGTCTCTTATTGAATATGTTCACATGGGTAATGTGAATAAATCTTTGAAAAAACATCAATATATTTTAAGTATTTTCTAATATACTTTAAAATGCCAATGAAAATGTCTGATGAAGTTACAATCTTCTTTATGAAAATCATAACTAGTTTCTGACATAGTTCTGTGTTTCTGTTCTTAAATTAACTTTTAAGGGTGCTGAACCAGGCTGCGTACAACCCACATTCACATTCCTTGTGAAGACTCAAGCCATTTCTCTAAGTATGATGTAATTTAAAGCAAATTTAATAAAGTGGAATTTTCTTCCAAGTACAGAATGTTCGAAAATTGCTCTTAGTGCCCATAAAGCATCTGGCAAGGCTGCTGACTGAATTTCTATTTTTTCCTTTTAGGTAGCTCAATATAGTTCTCAAAACAAACAAAGGTAAGCAACAGTTATATCTTACTGCAAGTTATTGATTAGATTACATCAAAATGTTTGTGAGAATTTCACGTCAAAGTCATGACAATAAATTTAAGCCAGGACTATTTAATGTGGACCAAGAATTAGCTATGAATTTTACATTCATATTCTTTTCTCAAACAATTGACAGTTTCTTGCTCTTTCACTTCACTGAGCCTCTTTTCGCATGCATAGTTAATTTCCCATAGTTATAACCTCATTTTAACATTTTAATTTGGTTCATTGTTTATTTTTTTAATTTTAAATATTTTATGAATGTGACTGAATGTGTGTATGTTTGCCACATGCCTGCCTGGTACCCAAAGAACGAGAAGAAACTGTCTGATCCTCTGAACCTAGTATTATTAATAGTTGTTGCTTGTAGATGCTAGTAACTGAATCAGGGTCCTCTGCAAGATCTTGAGTGCTCTTAGCCATTGAGGTCAAGGCCTCCAAAGCAATTTGAAACATTTTATATTTTTGTTGTAGTCTTGTAGCCAATGTTTGTGAAACTGAATTGTCACAGTCAAAAAAATCATTATTAAATTACTACCATTTTTCTTTTAATCTTTAGTTCTCTTTTATATGTTTCATGAGTGGGTATATAAATTTGTGTATGCTTTTGCTTGTAGGCATGTTGTTTGTGTAGTATATATATTTGGAGTATTTGTGCTAGAAATATAGGGCTATATATACCTATTTAGGGGCACAGAGGTAAGGAACATATCAAATGTCATGTTTTATCAGTGTACATTTTATTTATTGGAGGCAAGATCTCTTATTCAACCTGGAACTAGAAATGTAGCCAGTAAGCCCTGTGATCTTTCTATCTATGTGAAGTTCTTCCAGGACTGGTTATAAAACAAATTTTGATTTTTGAACTCCTTGGGTTACTTGATATTGTGGCCTAGACGTATGGCAAAATGTATGGTTTTATTTATTGGTCTTCTTCAGCATGGGTCTACATATCTATTTGTATCAACAAACAGTGGCTTTATTAATGAAGGTCTGTGTTGCAAATTGAGCTTGGGTACTGTGATTTTTACCTATTAATTGAGTATGGGTTCCTGGGTGCTCCCCTCCATTGTATTTGGATTCAGATGAACTCCTGTAGCCGCTTCTATTTCTCACACCTTGCTCAATCAGAGTTATGAATAGCAAAGGTGAGATAACTTTGACACCACCGAGAGAAAACATAAGAAGCAGTTCTGGATACTGGCATAGGCAATAACTACCTGAACAGGTGTCCAATTGCCAGGGCACCATGGAAATAATAAATAAAGAATAAAGCTTTATCACCTAAGAGAAAACAATCCCCAGCATGAAGACCTAGCTTTCAGGGAGTAAAAGTTAAAATCAGATGACCTTTCTCAATCCTTACTAAGAGCATACTAACTTCCAAGATAACAGCACAGAAAATAAATGAAAAAATGGACCAGGGAGGGAAAAGAAAACAAAAACCAACAAAAACGAACAAAAACAAACAAACAAACAAACAAACAAACAAAACCAGACGTTCCTAATAAAAGTAGGGCTAACAAACTGTCCAGCCGTGCTGGTTCTGGATATAAACCCAGGAGAAAAAGAACACAGCAGATACTTGCATATCTGTACTTCCTGCTCAAGACAACAGATGAAAATGTAACACCAGCACCCACTAGAGTTTCATCCACCATAAATCTCACAAAATTATATTGTCTGCAGTTAATGAAATATGTACACATAATCTTGATTTGTAAAATGAGCCAGACACGCAAAGGCAGATATCATATCGGTTAAAGTGCATAACGCAGCAAAACTACAGATGGTGTATTATAAGAAATGCCCAGTACAATTGTGTGTTGCTGATAGCCCTGGGGCTAATTATATTTTATATTAATTCCGTTCTCCTGTGAGGGGCTGCGAACAAGGAATCCTGAGGCAGCACTCAGGCGATTTCCTGTAAGTCTTCTTCCCACCTTAATTTATAAAATAAAGGCTGGTGATTGGGCGGAGAAAGAGGGGACGGTGGAGCAGGGGAAGGTTTTGGGAGAAAAGAGAGAGAGGACAGAGGAGGAGGAGGAGGAGGAGGAGGAGGAGGAGGNGGGGGGGGGAGGAGGAGGGGGGAGGAGGGAGGAGGGAGGAGAAGGAGGAGGAGGAAGAAGAAAAAGGAAAGTGGAGCAGAAGCACCTGGCCTGGAGAAACCGCAAGTTATAAGGAGTCTCTTATATGGGGAAGATGGTAGTGTAGCAGTAGATCTGCCCAGTCTAGGCCCACAGCATGAAATCATAAGTGAGTTGTGTTTTCAATGCCCGGGTTTATTTGGGTTAGAGATTTACTGCAACAATTATGTCAATAAAATCGATTAAAAATAAAACCATTCTTAACTGAAAAGCTATCTGTAATTGATACCTAATGGCAAAGGAGCTTGCAGTTTCTCTAGTGGAATCTCCCTGGTTATATTAAGACCCTTCAGGGTAGGCCAATGCACTGGAGTAGTTGGCCAACACTAAATGAACTCAACACTAGATTTGCAGATTTTCTTTTTATCTCAGTTTTCTTTGTTGGACACTTTTTATCTTATTGGATTTGCTTGTTTATTTTGATGTTCAAATTTATACTTTGTTGAAGACTTTGTGTGTTTTCTTTGTTTTTTTTTTATTGAGAGAGAGAGAGAGAGAGAGAGAGAGAGAGAGAGAGAGAGAGAGAGAGAGAGAGAAGTATGAAGATAATATTTGTGAGGAAGAGAAGAAATGGGGAAGGAGAGAACAAAATCAAAATGCATTACTGTATTAACTTGTTTTCAACTTAAAATAAAATGGCACTGAGATTGATTATAAATTTAATTACACATTCTTATAAGAACTTAAAATCTTATAAGGTAGATAAAAAACAAAAGTTAACATTTTAAATAGTCTTATTTTCAATATAATTATCAACAAGTAATTGAAATTATTAACCTACTAAGATAGTTCACGCACATATACTGATTAATTATAAGATTCTAAAGAATAAAATGACAAGCACTGTATGTACTACCAATTTTCTGAGTGTTATTTTGGAAGGTCTCCTGAAGTTGGAGATCAATGTATTTCATAGCAAACCATAGAAGACAGTTTTAACCTAATGTATTGTTGTCTTTTTCATTCAAAATGGCATAATATTGACTTATTAATGTTCCACTTTTCGTGAAGTTAAAGGTCAAAATGACACACAGGGTGTAAGACACAATGCTGTACATGAGAAATTTAGGTTTTAAAAAAGCTGTCTTACTACATGAACGTGTACTGACACTTTATGACAAAGTGTATCCTTATTAACTGAAGAGTTGGGTGAGTTAATACCCTTGACTCTGGCATCTCCACACACACATTTCTGGTGCTTCAGTTAATTAATTTCAGCATCCCTACTTCTATTTTCATCTCCCCTTTTATTAGAGTCCCAGATCCCGTCTGGGAATCTCTCTACCACAATCCTGCCATTTCTGTTTCATTTCATATCTGTGTACAAGTTTTAAAGGCTATCAAAACATGTCTTTTGACTATTTCTTACTCCGTGTTGCACAACAAGCTCTGGGCCCATTTGCCTGAAAATAATGGAATTTAATTCTTATTTACAATTGAATAGTAACCCCCCACCCAGCTAGCAAGCCTCTCTTCTCTCTCTCTCTCTCTCTCTCTCTCTCTCTCTCTCTCTCTCTGTGTGTGTGTGTGTGTGTGTGTGTGTGTGTGTGTGTGTGTACACGAGGTGAGACAAAGGGCTCTAGCCTCTGACTTTTCTATGTGGATATTAAAATCCCCACACATCGAAGAGGCCATCACCCCTTTCATTGTTTAATTTGTTACCCGTGGTTGGGAGTCAAAGGGTTGCAGAAGTGCTGGTGTTTATCTGTGTCTTCAGTTCACTCCACTTTTGCATGCAACTGCTTTTCGTTCCCATAGATAACTAGTGTATTTTTCTATCAAGTATTACAATAACATACAAGTGTCGCTGTGGCTGTTTCAAGTGTTCTATGGTGCTGTTTATTTTAGCATTTACAAGTGAGTCATTTCCCCTCATCCCCACCACTTTGCTAGTCTTGTTTGAAATAAGAGTGAGGCAGGAGAGATGAGAAATTCTTGTTCCAATGCCTACCTGATCTCATAACAGTGGTTCAACCTAAAGGAAGAATAAAAACTCAGCTTAAAAGAGTTGATACATGAAAGTGCTCAAAGCACTGCCATATATCTTAGATACTAGATGTGAAAACAAATGCTATTTTGAAAGTAAATAATAAAACAGTTTGTATAAAAGTTTATAATTAGATATAAAAAGTTTTATTTTATATATAGTTATTAAATGTTGATATTTAATATATATGCTGCAGAAATAATCAAAAGCAAATTTTTCCACTATGTTTTTAAGTTTTTAATTTATTTATTTCAGATAGCTATAGGTCTTGAGTAATATTCTTCAGTTGTCTGCCAAAGATATTAAAAATATCACTCCAATAATTGTCCATAATGTGGAAAGTGCATACACCTCTTTATACTTAATGAGTCCTGGTAGTGAAGTTCTATCTCAGCTGAGAAAGGTATGAAAAGTGTAGAAGATGAATGCATCCAGGAGATGAATATCATTCCTTTTAACATGTGTTGTACATGGAAGAACACTGGTATAATTCAGACTTACCTGCTTTGCCCAGTAGAGACCTGACACCCAGTCAGCTCTTCACTCTTCAACCATATTTGATATTCTGTACACCAAGGACCACACAGACAACTCTGCACCTTTTAGGCTTGCGCAGGATTAACAGCCCCAGTTACTGAGGTATCAGAGCACAGCTAGTCTCACTACAGCTAATGCAACTATTAAATTCCTTAACTGATTTAGCTCTCATCCAGAGCATATTTATTTTCAAAATGGTAAGTTCTATTATACAGAGGAAAATATACATTCCATAACTTATCTTCATTTAGTATGTGTATTGTGGGGTGCTTTATCCAATTAGTAGTGTTTCCATGTTACACCTACAAAATATCAGCATGCATTGTCAAGTATGATAAATTCGATACCAGATTCTAAAGGTTACATAATATTGAAAAAATTAACAAATCTCAAATATGAGAAAAGTAAATACTTTGACCTTTAAATAAATCTCATTGGATAATGTTTCTTTTCACCTTACCAAGAATATGAACATACTAACTTTGAAGTCTTTATGGTGTCTAAATTGAATCAGTGAGGTGATGTGAGGGGGAGTTATATATCACATGCATGTATATACATACACAATTGTGTGTGTGTAATATTTTTGTGTGCATTTAATAGAAATATGCATACTTGTATTTAACTCTAGATTGTATGCTTTTAGAAATTCCTCTTTACTTTAGAGTTGCCTAACTATGATGTTTCAATATTTACAGTAGCATGCCGTTTCATATGGAATTCAGCATGCACATTGTTTTAAAATTCAGTTTTACATGGTTTATAATGGACTCAGAGTTTACATTGCTTTAAAATGATGGAAAGTTTTGTTATTCCCTAACATAAAGTATACAAGTTTTAAGAGTAATGATTACTGTAGCAAATGTTGTCCAAAAATATAAGTAAATCACCAAATTGAGCCAATACATATTGTGGCCTAGGTATTTAAGATAAAATGCAAAATCAAAATGAGCTGGGGTAACATATCTTCTTTTTCCTCTGAAATAGGAACTAATACTTGGACTATGTTCCATGATTATTTAAGTTCTTATAACAAGAAATACTTCTTCAAAAGAAAGTGAATTATAGAAAATGACTAGAGCGATATTGTGGTGTACACTAAGTCTTCATCATCTAATTTCAAGTTAAAACACACTGCCTCAACTCTCTTCCTTGAATATTTCACATAGAATTAATTGAGAAAATAATCTCGTATACGAATCAGTATGTTTTAATTTGTTAGAGTCACAAACGTCTGGAAGTATGATACTGACTAAAATGGACTAACTATATTATCTGGCATAAACTGTTTTGTTTATAACGCTTTCACTATGTAGAAATAGATATGAAAGTTAAAGTTTGTGAATTATAGCTCAACTTTAAAATTATATAGGTAATTGTAAAATTGGCAAGGGAAAAAAAAACACTGAAAAATTTTCTAAGAGTCAATTTTGGGTTAAAATTGGAAAACAGGGGGAAAAAAAAATCTAAGAAAATAATGGGATTATAGCCAAAACTACAAATCAGCATTTAATGTGTATGTGTGTGTGTGTGTGTGTGTGTGTGTGTGTGTGTGTGTGTGTGTGTATTGTTCTGCCACCTGATTTTCACCCCCCTGGAAGAGTAGGAAGTATTCAGCATATACACATATGCACAATACCGAACTTTACGTCCCACAAATCAGGTTTATTATTTACCAACACATATTAGACTCAGCCCAATATACTCAAAATTGTTTCCCACATTTAGAAATGTGCTAAATTTTTGATCTGTGATGCTCCCCTGACTGTGAGTACTAAGATAACTTCGTGACTCTCTTCTGTCTTCAGAGCAAATACACTGTCTTTGAAAGGGATAATTAATTAGAATGAGTGTGTGGCTATGATGACTAACCCTTCCAGATGACATTTAATAATAACCGCTTAAACCTCATAGAAAGGCATTTGCTACACTATATGTAATATAGTGTGAATTATTTAAAAGGAAGAAAGAAAATTAAGAAAGGCACAGTCTGGTTTTGGAGACTCAGAGTTTCTGAGGGTATAGAATACAGAAGTTACACTGAAAGGCAAACTTTCTTATTTCCTTGAGTCTCTTGCGTTGTGTTCTACTTAATCTGCACTACGAAAATCCTTAAAGCACCTCATCTGGAAACATGCTTACCACAGTAATGTCTCCACAGCTCTGTGTTGAAATGTTTTGACAACTAAGTCCAATGCTGAAATTTGAAAGTTGTCAGTCTCTGCTACCAGGGCATTTAAATCCTAGACTTACAGAAGATTGGCATGGGAATGGTGATGAAGTTTTAACCGACCTCATACATTTGATTAGGGAGAGCCTTTCAGAATAAAGGTTGCCTTTGTGCTTGCACCCCCCCCCAGTCCCTGCTGCTAAGATCTATAAAAGCTAACAGCCCTAATTTTCTACTCAAATCCTCAAACCCAAAATAATTTTTATATCTTATCCCTGTCTTTGACTTTTTTCTAGTAGAAATACAGTCACTATATTCATTTATTTCCCACAGATTCATATGTACTGGCATTTCACAATGTATTAAACATGCAATTAATCAACATTTTTTCCCACCCACCCTTAAAATTTGCCCATGATTTTATAAGTTTATATTAAAATATAAATTAATATTGCATGTTTCAATTTCCTAGTCATTTAGAATTATTCCATTTTTACCTATATATGCATGTGTTCTGAACTGTGTATTAGACTGAGAAATTATATGTTGATAAATAGCACATTTTGAAAATTTCATAAAATAATACATGTGTATATATACACACCTATATATGTATTTATATTATATATACACATGTATATATACACACATATATATACATATATATGTATATGTATACACACACAAATATATATATATATATATAAACTTGTTCATCCCCAGTAATATTACTTGCATGTGTATGATTTCAGTACTTAGAACCTGGTACCTGGTATTTTATATTTAGGATTATCTATATTTCTATCTATCTATCTATCTATCTATCTATCTATCTATCTAACTAACTATCTATCTTCCATCTATCATCTAATATTATCTATCTGTCTACCTATCATATATCTATGTATCTGTCATCTGCTATCCACCTATCATCTACTATCTATCACCTATGTATCTATCATCATCTAATTATCTATCTATCTATCTATCTTCTATTAATCTACTCTCTATCCACCTATTTACTTACCTCTCTAAATAAAAAATTAAAGAAAAAGAGGGACGAATGGCTTTGGGAAAGAGCAAAGGCTTGCAAATGCAAAGGATCAGAAGGAGGAAAAGAAGCAGGAAAGGGATGTAAATTCAAAAAAAATTTTTTTAATTATCTTAAAAGCAAAGAAAACATGGAAAGTTATCCAGATGACAAACCTCCATGAAAGTCATAGAAGCCTTTGTGCTTAAATAGGTATCATACATGTAGATTGCTTCTTCTTGTCCATTTAGAAAATAGAAGGGGTAAATGTTGCTTTTCTGAATCCAGGTGTTCAGACTTTGTGTTGTTTGTCTCTCTGTGCACATTTTTATCTCTAGGGTTGCTTAGTGACATACATTTTCCTTTAAAATGATGTGCTTTTTAACGTAGGTATATGTACATCTGTGTCCCTGCTTGTTTGTCTATGCACCACTTCTACATAGTGCACACAGAAAGAAGAAAAGGTGTTGTAACCCCTGTAAGGAGACTTACAGGCAGTTGTGAGTTTCCCAATGTCGGTTATGGAAACTGAACTCTGGTCTTCTGCAAGAGTTCTGAATCACTGAGCTGTCTCTAGTCTACTCTACTTTATATCCAGACAACAAATGTCTATGAAATGTTATATGTTTTCATCATTCAGCTACATTAGTGATTAATGCAAGTATATCAAATCATTTTTGAAAAACACTGCCATGTTGGCAAGATGAATGTATCTATGAACTGTTAACAAAAAAAGACCCCTGGGAGCTCCCAGATACTGAGCCACCAACCAGGCAGCATACAGGAGATGATCCAAGGCCCCTGACATATATAGCAAAGGACTGCCTGGTTTGGCTCAATGGGAGAAGACATACCTAATCCTGGAGAAGCTTGAGGCCTCAGGGAGTGGAAATGTCTAGTGGAGGGCATCCTCTTGGAGACAAGGGATAGTGGAATGGCATGAGGAACAGTGGTAGGGTTGGCTCAGAGTGTGGCAAAGACTGCATTTTTTATTAAATCTTTTATTTATTTATTTATTTATTTATTTATTTATTTATTTATTTATCTATTTATTTATTTATTTATTTATTTTATAACTCCAGATTTTATTCCCCTCCCTTTCCAACCCTCCAATTGTTCAACAACCCATACCTCCTGCCTGCCTTCCCCGCCCCCATCTCCATGCAGTTGTCCCCACTCCCCATCCCATTAGAGCTCTAAACTCCCTGGGGTCTTCAGTCTCTTGAGGGTTAGATGCATCTTCTCTGACTAAACCCAGACCCATGCAGTCCTCTGCTGTATATGTGTTGGGGACCTCATATCTGCTGGTGTATGCTGCTTGTTTGGTGGCCCAGTGTCTGAGATATCTCAGGGGTCTAAGTTAATTGAGACTGTCCTCCTCTAGGGTTGCCATCCCCCTCAGCTTCTTCCAGCTTTCCCCTAATTCAACCACAGGGGCCAGCAACTTCATTGGTTGGGTGCAAATATCTGCCTCTGACACTTTCAGCTGCTTGTTGGGTCTTTCAGAGGGCAGTCATGCTAGGTCCCTGTTTGTGAGTGCTACACAGAGATGGCTCAGTGGTTAAGAGCAGTGACTGATCTTCCAGAGGTCCTGAGTTCAATTCCCAGCAACCACATGGTGGCTCACAACCATCTGTAATGGGATCTGCAATCCTGTCTGTAATGAATTTTAAATAATAATAATAGTAATAATAATAATAATGCCTTGTGAAGATTTCTGATTCTATTTGCATGAGCTTTCTATAGCATCTACAATTTAAGCCTCAGTGTTTGGAGCCAGACAAGTCTGGACCAACATTTCAATATTTTTCAAGACACATTTCAGCCGTTATAACTTGGTATCTCAATTACTTAGAAACTATAATCTTCTCAATGGAAGAAACAAGAAAAGTAACACAGAAAAGAAAAAAAAAAAAACTCAGCACTACTGAGCTTTAGTAGTGTAAAGTGAACTGAAGGCAGGAAACCATGTGACATCTTCTACATTATTACACAACACTCACTAAAAGACAGAGAAAACAGTATTACAGAAAACGTCTTGATTTTTGGCTCTTCAAATTTTTCAGTGCCCTCTTACACAATGTTCCCTGATAATATCCACCATGAGAGAATAAAGCTTATTTCTTATTTGATTATATTAAAATTATATTTCAAAGAGAAATATTATATATATAATAAAATTTACTGTCAAGATTATATTATTTCTCAGCAATATACATATGTATATTTCTCAGCATTCATGAAAATGCACTAGATCTATAAGATGGAGTCATGTAGTTATTATCTGAATACATTTTGGTTGAAATCACTCTGAAGAATGATTGTCATGTGAAGAATGAACTGCCTTCTTTTATGACCCATGATCAGAGCCATTGTTACCATTAACATGACCTTTGTCATCCACCATTTTGACAGGTAGAGCAACTGTATTATTATATTTGCTTCTCATTAAATTCTTTATAAGAAACAATTCCAACATTATAGAACATTTTAGGATAGGGAGATAAGATTAGTTGATAGTCTGTGTAGTTAGATGATTAATGCAGTGTGTGTGTTTGTGTGCGCACGCGCAATTAAGAATGGCAAATGCTTCTCAATTTTCCTCATGTAACTTGGGAGGAATAAAAGGAAAGGAAACCATAATCAGGATATATTATGTGAGAAAAAACCATTTTCAATAGAAGGAATTTTTTTTTAGGTTTTAAAAAATCAATCAAAATTTCAAGCTAAATCTTTAGATTTTCTAAACCATATGGCCATTAGAGATACCAGGAAGAAATACTCATTTAATTAAAGCTATTCATAAGTTAGGCTCAATGAAAAGGAAATTACATAAACTAGATAAAATCAAGACTTTAGAAATCATGGAATATGTGTATTTACCTATAGGGCTGGCTTTGAAAATGACATCCACCTGATGCATTAGTGTTTGAGCTGTAGTTGAATTAGTATGGATTCAAAATGCCCCTTTAACTCACCTCTAAAAGACATACTGTAACAATTGTGGAGAGCGGCATAGATAACTCTCAAGAAACTAAAAATAGAAGTATGATAGGACCTACCTATTCAATTTCTGGGTATAGATCCAAAGGTTGAAGTACATTCATTGAATGACATGTGTACACACAACACAACCATATATACCGTTTTCTGGTCTCAGCAAGTATCTGCAGTTGGACCCCACATAAATTCACATATTACACAGATATACATATAAATAATTATTATTAATATATATACATATATTTGTGTGTATATATATATGTATATATATGTATATGTGTATTAAAGAATTCTGAAATATCTGACATGGATATATATTAACATCATCAATACAATATCTAAACTGTAGAAAAACTGTTGTAAAATATGAGGAACCTGTATTAACATTTAACACACCCACCATGAATAAAGAAGTGTTTGCTATAAGTGGAGGTACTGCCACATGCCACTACATGGCTGGAATATGAGGATTCTATAACGGGTGAAGGATTAACATGACTAATTATGATTGTCCTTCTTTTTGTACATCACATTAAGTATGATGTGCATTGAAGGAATTACACCTCCTAATAGGAAGAACTAATATGATCCAGTGGTGTTACTCTGAACACAAATCCAACTAGATACTTTTCCCTCTTTTGATTAGAAATTTCTGCTTTGACTTATGTCTAAATTTATACAAGCTGATTTGTCCACAATTCAATATCACCACCTAATCACAATCATTTTTCCTACCAATATCATGACACTATTCTCATAACCATTGTTGTTACTACCCCTTATCATCAGTACTCTAATAATGATTATTATTCCCCCACTACTATTCTCACCTGCGTTACCACCATCATTACCATCATCATGACCATTACCACCATTTATTTTCTTCATGCTCATTGTTAACACTACCTTCCCACTATAATCATCACTCTTACTATGGCCATTATTACAACCACCATCATTATTACAATTGCCATACTACCATTAACAGCACCATTAAAACACCTTGATCACAGCCACCAGCATAATTACCACTTTCCTTATTATCATCCTCAGTACCATTACTATCTAGCATCATGGCCACCCTGATTATCATTTTATTATTATCAACCTACTATTGTGGTCACTTTCCTAATTACTGTAGAATAACTTGTGTAATATATAAATGCATCACTTGTCAATTTTAAAACAAAACTATGTCATATAGGAAAGGTTAGAATAGAAATTGCGATATCCAGGAGGCAGAAATAATTCTGGGATAGAGCCAGAGAGGTGGGAGATTCACCTGGGGAAGAGGTGATCAGATAGATGCAAGATATCTGACCACAGATAACCAGTTACATGGCAGGATGTAAATCAGGATAAGTGGGTCACGTTGAGTTATGATCTAATCAGTGAAGAGCCTAGATCTATGACCAAGGTATTTGTAAATACATTTTGAGTCTGAATCTTATTTCTGGACCATGGTGCTAGGAGGAAAAACCAAATCAAACTTCTAAAAATGGCTCCCAACTAATAGCAATTAGAAACCAATCTATAACCTGACTTTCCCCCCCAACCCTTCACTATTTTAACTATATCGACAACGTATTTGTAAATATACTTAGAGTGTGAGGCTTATTTCTGGGAGAGACTAAACTTTTACAAATGGCACCCAAGATGTGGTGCCAATTGGTAATTGAAATGATTACAGCCGGGCGTGGTAGCGCACGCTGTAAAATCCCAGCATTCAGGAGGCAGAGGCAGGCAGATTTCTGAGTTCGAGGCCAGCCTGGTCTACAAAGTGAGTTCCAGGACAGCCAGGGCTATACAGAGAAACCCTGTCTTGNTGGTCTACAAAGTGAGTTCCAGGACAGCCAGGGCTATACAGAGAAACCCTGTCTTGAAAAACCAAAAAAAAAAAAAAAAAAAAAAAAAAAAAAGAAAAAGAAATGATTAATATTATGTTCTATGTATATTAATTAATGCTGGATATTAATATGGTGGCAATTGTTTCTTTACCATCTTTTCCCCAAATGAGCACACAGAGACCTTTTAATATTTCAAAGCCTTAGGCCTTAGGTTAGTTTACTCTCAACTAGCTCATCTTAGTTAGCCCGACTATATAGCCCATCCAGACATGTGGCTAGCTATTCCTTTCAGACTATGATCATGTCCATCTTATGACATGTCTTCTGGTGAAAGGTCTCTCTCTCCCTCTCTTTCATCTTCCCAAAGTACCTTTCTTCCTTCCAAGAAAATCCACCTTCCTCTTCCTGCCCAAGTAACGGGCCATCTGTTTTTTTATTAAAGCTAATCAGAGAATGCCTTGGGTAGGTAAGGAAGGACAGAGACACAATTCCAAACAGCATAGCCCATTAAATTACCATTATCTTCATACAATCATCATTACCATACTATCATCATCAACATCACCAGCACCACTACCACTACCACCATCGTTGGTGTCAGCATAGGCATCAGCATCATCACCACCATCATTGCCATTACCATCACACTATCAGCATCACCACGTGCAATCCCCAAGCAGAAGGAAAGGGAACAATGACAGACAAGGAAGTAAATTCTTTTGCAAATAAAATAAATTGCAATCTTTAAACCATTGCCTTCTTCACACTCTTCTACTAATATATTCAGAGGTACTGGTAAGTTAGGTTTTCTTATTATCTCAAGTTTCATTAATTTTATTTCTTAATCCCAAAAGGTTGACTATTGTGCTTTTATATTATTGTCATATACATAATGAAGGTTTCATAATGTGCATTTTAAAATTCTTTTGTAATGATATCTACACAAAAGCCATATCATATAGACACCTTTGAATTCTCAGTGCACTCTCATTCTCTGGCACAATCCAAGTAGTTCATAACATACTGTGGAATAAGCAAATGAATATTTTGCCAGTGTTTGTCATTTATATTTGTCTTTAGATAATGAAAACATTCTATATCTCATTTTTGAGTAGTTTTTAACATTTAAGCATTATTAGTACAAAACTGTGTTCATAGTCTATGTCAAATTATTAAAAATACTTGGTATTCTTAATTATTATCATTAATGATATTACTGTACTTGTGAGTATTCTAAACTTTTATCCAAACTTTCTCTACAGTTAGTTTTACCTTTAGCTAGTTCCTTTAATTTCACTGCCAAGTATCTTAAAATATGTTGTGAAAAGTTAATTTTAAATCTAGGACTGTCAGTCTTCCTAAGTTTATGATCAAGGGTTTTACTAAGGGTCAGTCAGGAGGACTAGCATTGAGGAAGCGAAACTGCCTATGGGGAACTAATTAAACAAAAGAATGAAGCTCAGGAAGAAGGAAGACCAAAGTGTGGATGCTTTGGTCGTCCTTAGAAGGGGGAACAATATACTCACAGGAGGAAATACAGAGACAAAATGTGGAGCAGAGACTGAAGAAAAAGCCATCCAGAGACTGCCTCGCCTGGTGATCTATCCTACATACAGTTGCCAAACCCAGGGGATAACATTTGAAATGTAAATAAAGAAAATATCCAATAAAAAAGGAAAAAAACAAACAAAAAACAAAATAAAAAATTAAAAAATGAAAGAAAGAAAGAACGAAGGAAGGAAGGAAGGAAGGAAGGAAGGAAGGAAGGAAGGAAGGAAGGAAGAAAAATCCCCACCCTCTACCCTCCATCTTCTTTCAAGCCCATGCTAGGCTCTGGGCATCCTCTTAGCATTTAATTGGACTATAATGAGTAGGACTTTGAAACATACTCCCTGTTCTAGAATTTACTATCTCTGTAACCTTAAGGAAAATGTAGACCACTTCTGATCAGTACTTAACTGTGTTTTCAAAGGAATTGCTTCCTCATAGTACTAGTAAGAGAAATGCATGAACTAATGAAAAAGTTACTATACTATCCTAATATAAAACATCATTCCTTAATTTGCATGTGCTCACTTAAATTAAGTGTTTGAGAGCTCGATAGATGACCTGGTAGTTGAGTGTAAGGGATCACATCCAAAGACCTAGGTCTATGTGATCTGGCTACAATATAGATATGCCCTTAGTTCATACATTTAATCCCAAACAATGATATCTAATTGAAGGGCAGACAAAATGAGTTAGAGATAGGATATGTCCAACCCTCAGGATAAGAGACAGAAAATAGAGGATACTTTAGAGCAGTGCAGGGAGAGAGGTAGAATTGAGTTTGGTTGAGTTTGGTGCAGTTCGGTTGAGTACAGTCCAGTTGAGTTTATGCATTTCCATCCAGTTCCTTTGAGTAGTGTAGTCAGTGCATGTGAGTGAAGTTCAGAGGCAGTTTTTCCAAGCATTTCAAATCAATCAGAAGCTGAGAGAAACAAGTTTGTATCAGTGAGTTTGGAGAGGAGTTTGAGCCAGAACTGCTCAGTTGAACCAGCCAACCAAATTTTAGAAAAAGCTTGAAAGAGTGGGCTTATTCAGCAGTGTGACTCAGATGCTGAAGTATTCTAGCGCTGGGTTAACAGATGAAGGTTCATCTGAAGCCTTGAAGATCGGGGATCAGAAGATTAAGATTAGATTGTACAGAGGCTAAAAGCTTCCATGCCTAAGCCTAGGGATAGTTAGAAATACTCTGGTCATAGAAATACCCAAGCCATGTATTTATAAACATTGGGTATGGCTCTAATTCCATTTCATTATTTCATCTGAGGAAATAAAAGGACATTTACAGTACCTCTTTAACAAAGACCTGCATTTTGATCTCAGCAGACATAGTGGGAAGGAGACAACCACTCACAACTCCATCTTCAGGAGACTGATTGCCCAATTCTGTTTCCTTCACGTTCTGCAAGTTTTTCATGTACAAACACACACACACACACACACACACACACACACACACACACACACACACTAATAATTAAGACCTTTAAAATAAAAACTGAGTATATTTAGATGTGTGTATATAAATATGAATGTTGATTTGACTGCATAAACATATATGTGTTATAATGAACTTATATGTGTAATGCATATCTAAAAATACCTCCATATATTCCATGTCTGATATTTCAGATTTCTTTTGCATATAGATTTATGTTTTATGTATGTGTGTATCTGTGAGTGAGTTTAGTGACATCCAAATACAGATATGTGTGGAGAAAAGAAAAGGGTATCAAATAGCCTGGGTCTTGAATTACAGGGGGTTGTAAATTGCCTGATGTGGGTGCTTCTAACTACACCCAAATTATCTGCAAAACCAGTAAGTACCCTTACCCTCTGATGTGTCTCTCCAGCTCCATTTACTTATCTTTGTGGCAGAGTCCCACTAGAGATAAACATGAATATTATATATCTAACACGTTTTAGGATAAATACAAAAATGTTCAAGAAAACTTCACGCATACCGTCACTAGTGAATTTTCGACTTAAAGCTTACAAGCAAAATTAAAAACATATGTTTTCTTTACTATACACATACACGCTGGCTAATTGTTTTACAATGAGTTTTCTTAATCGATTCTAATTGACTTCCTATCAAGTGATAATATTTGAAAAATCTACAAATGATTACTTGAGCTCAATACTTTTTCCCAGAGATTTCATTGTGGGGAAATTGGTTGGCAATCAGTCTGATGGAGTGTCCAATTTGATGTTGTTGGTGTTCTGTGCTCTCATTAGTATTCTGCTATTCTAGTTGTTTAAAAATAATGTTCAAACATTCATTTTTGAATGAGGACTATGACAGTTTAATTAAAGTTTAAACTCTAGTAGCTATTGAAAATCATACATAATCCAATTACTTTTTATTCAATTAATTTAATAGCAAACCACTTTACTATAATTACTGTTAATCCTCCAGTTTTTTTTTCCTTTGCTGTTTATCAATGACCTGTGAGATGTCTTAGAGGAAATCATATTGTGACATAATTACCAACAGTCTCAGCTGGAACTAATCATTAAATAATATCCAATTGCAAAGATTTCTCTATCTCAATATTAGTTTGAAACAGAGACAGTTAGAACAAATTTTAAAAACTCGATTTTTTTCCTCTGTCAAGAGTGAAGATTTCTTGGTTTATCAAAACCATCAACACAATATCTAAACCAGAGAAAAATAGAATCAAACTGTTGTAGAAGTAAGGAACTTGTAATAACATCTAACACTCAAACCATGAGTAAAATATAAAATCCAAGGAAAGAGAATTTGCATGTAATGCGTACATAATAGGGACAGGTTTGAGTATAACTTATCCCAAAGTTTTGTAAGACAAATATTTTAGATTTGTGGTCTTTTAGGATTTTAGACCATTTAATCTATTTCATTAGGCATCATGATGTTAGTACCCAAGCTTCATCATAGAATCATTCACTCTTTACATATAAGATGTTTGTGTAATATAAAGGTAAATTGTGTGTGTGCTAATGTGTGCATATGTACATGTATATGTGCTTATGCATTATACAGTCATAAATATCGTGTTCATATCTGTACAACCTTAGATGTATCTGAGAATTCTTTTGCATTTGAATGACTGAATGTGGAAATTAGAAAGCAACTTCCAGTGTTATTTCTTGGGAATTTTCAACATTGTTTCTTAAAACAATGATCATTATATCTAGTACTCACTTATTAGGATAGACTGATCATGAGCCTCACTTCTCTTCTTTACACATGGATGTTGGTTGGGATCAAAGTCAAGTCTTCATTCTTACATAGCAATATTTTACTGATTGTGCAATTTCCCTACTCCTAAAGGAGGTTTTAGGAGTTCTACACATGAATGGTTCTACACATGAATGGAGATTTCTGATGTAGATTTTTCTATTTGTGACATGGTGCTGGTAGCTTAAAATTTGGATCTGGGAACATTTTTGAATTTATATTTTCAGATTAGGAATGTTGAATTCATATATAAGAAAGTAAGAGACTTATCCAATACTTCTGTTTTTCCAAGATTTTATTTGTAGTGAAATACGTAACAGCTTGCCACATTGAAGAGCAATGCATGTAAATTTGTCAGGTTTATTAATAACAACTGTCAAAAGTGTTGATTTATTTCTCTTTCATCTTTGTGTGCATTTATAATTCAAAGGAAATAAGGGCATAGATTATTTACAATTCTATTCTGTTGCTCTCTTTTTGTCTGAACCATTGATGCCTTTCTCAATTCCTCTAAAATCATCTCCCAAATCATCTCCAAAGTTTCCAAGATGCCACTTCAAGTGTTATGATTTGACCAATTTCTACTTTTTAACATTAGAATATGTCTTTATTTTTATTCTGTAAAAACATGGCTACTATCCACCATTTTCCTTAAATTCAGAATGCTCTATTAAAGTATTTAAGAATTCTAAGAGGAGTAAGCTGATAAAGAAGCCCTTATCTGGGATACTATCAAGTTGATCACATAGGGAAAAAACAAAAATGAAAAGAAAAGAAAAAGAAAATTTCAAGGAGAAGTACGGCAATGCTAATAAGCCTCATGTGGAACTTTCCAGGATACCAACTCACACTTGGGGGAAATTCATCTTGGGGGAATGCATCTAACCCATATATTCTATAATGAGAACAGGTAAAATTCGTTGCTGTAACCCTGCACTCCGACTGGCAGAGAAGGGGAAAAAAAGCGACATGAACGCCAAGGAAGGTTTCTCCAACAACTTTCATCTTTATCTCCGGCTCATCCTGTTTTTGTTTTTCATCAGTCCTCTGCCTCTTATCCCTCCCCACTCTCCTGGATCCAATCAATCAGCGTTCAGCACACTCTGAACATGAGCTGTGCATGCAGGCAGGGCACATGGTGATAGGCCAGTAACTCATCAGACAGACAGCACAGGATCTTACAAGTGTGCAGGTTAAGGTTCTTAGTAAACAGGGATCACGGGGCTTGGCCACACCTGCTTCCCACATATCCCCCTTTTGTTTAATTAACTTGATTCTGGGATCACATCTGTCTTAGGTTGCCCTCAACCATGTTACATCCTTACCCATCATTGGTGTGGTGAACTCATTTTCACTAACCTGTCTTAGGTTGGTATGCACATGTCTTACCCATCATGGATTAATGATCCATCATACTGAGCCAAACATGCTGCAAACTACCTGACTCTATAGCCGCCATAGCTTGAGTCAGCAGTCATTGGTCGGCCTGTGCCCGCTTGTGCATACATACCATCCACCACAGCATCTCCAATCACTGCTATAATGATGGCAGCTATAATTCCAAAATCTCTCCTATTCCTAAGGAGCACTGACAACTGACCCTCCTGCACCTCCAGAGGCCAGGGTATGGCTGTGGGTATTCTGCTCACCATCGTCAGGGGGGGTCTAGTAGCATTCCAGCATTGAGACAAAAAGCATGTGGTATTGGAGAATTCTAATTCAAAAGAACTAGTCCTATTACTAACTAAAAAGAAAAAGGGAGGTACCATACATACAGAAGTAAGTTTACAATTATTTTCCACAGAAAAGCACAGACTCCCCTTCAAGGAAACATTAAACAAGAATCTGGGATAAACACCAGCATCAACACTCAGGGGAACCAGTAGGGGAAGGGCCTTCACTATCCCCCATAACTCTCTCTTCTGAGCCTTTTGTCAATGGCCCAGGGAGTCCAGTATGGGCTCTAATATGAATAATACAAAAAAGATTTTTTTCTACCCCATATACATTTTTGTAAGGATGACAAAAGGTCAAAAACAGTGGATGTTGCCTTAATTAACCCTACATTTTCCAACTGTTGAACTGCTTGGACCATATACTGGCTATCCAAAATCAAATTAAAGGCCTCTTCAATTTCTAGGAACACTTGTAGGATAGCATGTAATTCTATCGCTTGTGCAGATTGAGAAGGGAACAGATGAACTTGTGGGGCATCTCCTTCCACATAAACCACTCCTACCACTCCTTTTGATCCATCTGTAAACACATTTACCACACCTGCAATGGGTTCAGTTCTAGTTATTTTTGGAAAAATCATTGGATTGTGAATTATAAAATGTATAATGAGAGGGATAGTGATATATGCCAGTCATACTGGTGCATAGAATTGCCCACTCATTATTTGTGGCTGCCAACACCTCCACCTGCCTAGGTGTGTAGGGCATGATTATCACGTCAGGTTGTTTTCCAAAGGCTCCCAGGCTCATTTTAATGCCTTTTAAAATCAATTGTGCCACATTTTCAAGGTACCAAGATAATACCTTTGCGGATGAATGATGTAAATACACCCAATCTAAGGGCCCTTTCTGCCACAGAACTCCTGTGGGGGAAACTCAGTGGCAATAACACAGAATAAGACAGGCAAACAAAGATCTATACAATTGATCTGAGTTTTAGCAAGACTTTGTTCTACGTTTTTTATACATTCTCGAGCCTTCATGGTCCATTGTCTAGGGGAATGCAAATCTGAATTGCCTTTCAAGATTGCAAACAAAGGTTGTAATTCTGCATTAGAAATTTTGCAATATGGGCGAATCCAATTAATGTCTCCTAATAATTTTTGAAAGTCATTTAAAGTTTGTAACTTATCTAACCTCAAAGTTAGCTTTAGAGTTTCCACCATATTATCAGTTAATTTTGCTCCTAAATATTGTTTCACATCCCCACATTGAACCTTTTCAGGGGCAATAATCAATTTCCATTTTTCTAACTGTTGTCTCATATTATGGTATACATCCTGTAATTCTTCTTTTGTTTGACCACAAATTAATATATCATCCATATAATGATATATGATTATCTTAGGAAATTGCTGTCTAATAGAAGCTAAAGTTTTATCTATGTACAATTGACACGATGTAGGACTATTCGCCATCTCTTGTGGTAATACTGTCCCCTCTTTTTGTGTATCAGGGGAGGCATGGTTAATGGATGTTAGAATAAAAGCGAATTTGTCTGTATCATCTGGATGCAATGGAATGATAAAAAAACAATCTTTTAAATCTATTACAATAGTGGACCAACTCTTGGGTAATGCAGATATCATGGGAAGGCCAAGCTGTACTGGGCCCATGACCTCCGTAGCAGCATTTACTGCTCGAAGGTCATGCAAAAGTCTCCACTTACTTGACTTCTTTTTTATCACAAAAATGGGCTTATTCCAAGGAGATATTGATTTTATTAGATGACCAGCTTCTAATTGCTCTTCGACTAGGGTGTGAGCTGCAAGTAACTTTTCTTTAGGTAGGGGCCACTGAGGTGCCCACACCAGTAGATTAATTTTCCATTTCATGGCTATTTGTTCAGTGGTCCCTAGGAAAAACCCAATCCATATCTTCCTTCATTGCCTTTTGCAGGGATGGGGGAAGTACGGCCATCCTCATGCTTCCCTAGGCCCCTACCTGCTTTAAAATTNATTTTACTCATGATAGCCACACTTTGAGGGCTAAAATTGCCCCCTGTAATAAGTCTCACTCCCATCTGTTTCATGACATCTCTACCCCACAAGGATATGGGTATACTCAATACAAAAGCTTAAAAACTTCCTTTATGACCTTCATCATCTTCCCACAGTAGAATTCCTGCACTGAAATTTTTGTCTTGAGCAAACCCCAATCCCCTTAGAGTCTGAGCTGAGGGCTGAATAGGCCATATCCTCTTCTAGAAACCAGGGTGCCTCTTTAATTATTGTTTGCAAGAATTTGTCTAGAATTTCATTTTTTAATTTAACTCCACTTCATTTGAGAAGCCACACTAATGTGGTTTTTACTTTCACTTTTGAAGCTGCGGATCCCATGGCTTCATATCTGAGGTTTTTCTGTCCCTTTGGAGGCTAGACTTTCCTAATTCCATCCCTACACCAGGAGCCTAACTTCGTCCTTCTACTGGGAGCCTAACTTCGTCCCTCTTCCAGGGAGCCTCTTCCTAGCACTAGATTAATTCTTACTTACCACGGAACTCCCCTGTAGCTCCTTTTTCTCATTCCAGCTCTTGCAAGAGTTCCGAAGTTTCTGCCTTTTCTTTTTCTAACTTCTTCCTCTTCTTTCTCCTTAGCCATCAGAACAGCTTCTAATTCAGCTTGTCTTTGCTTTTCTTTGGCTTCCTGTTCCTTCTGCCTGGCTTCTGCTTTTTCTTTCTTTTCTGCTTCTTTCTTGGCCTTTTCTTCTTTTCTTCCCCCTATGGGCCACCAGATGCCACAACCCAGCACTCTGACTGGGAGAGACAGGGAAAAAAGGACACGAACACCAAGGAAGATTTCTCCAACAACTTTCGTCTTTATCTCTGGCTCATCCTGTTTTTGTTTTTCATCAGTCCTCTGCCTCTTATCCCTCCCTCCTCTACTGGATCCAATCAGCGTTCAGCACGCTCTGAACACAAGCCATGCATGCAGGCAGGGCACACAATGATAGGACAGTGACTCATCAGGTGGACAGCACAGGATGTTACAATTGTGCAGGCTCAGGTTCTTGGAAAACAGAGATCATGGGGCTTGGCCACAACCACTTCCCCTAATTCATCTACATTATTTTCTCAAATATTTAAATGTATGGAACTTTGATCAGTTAGCACACAGTTAATCAAATAAATCAGCATTCTAATGGTCATGCCCATTATTTTATTGGTAAAAGTAATCAGCAATGTGCATATTTCCCCTCTTTACATTTTCCAGGCAAGTAAAGACCATGTTTAAATTATGTGACATGAATTCCTTTCATTTGTGACTCTTCATTTTGATACTGACTTTTAATTTTCTTTTCTTCTGGGCTACAAAATTCATGTGTCCCGTGTTCTGTTTGCCCGCATATTAATAATAATTAAAAATCCTGAAAACTGTGGTGAATCCCCCATTCAGTTGATTTTTCATAGTTTATATATTCTATTGCCTCCTGAGATCTGGAGATTAGGGTTTGGTTTGGGCAGAACTACATATAGTCAGAGATGCAGGGAGGGGGAACTACAAACTCAGGTGAGGGACCATGGCCCTGGCACACCCATTCCTATGTGAAAGAAGGTCAACAAGCCTGGGTCTTGAGAGTCTCTCAAAAGCAGTCACAGATGCTTGGATAGAGATGATAATGACTGTTACATCCAGGGGCATCGCTCCACAGTATTTAATGAGACAGAGATGGACGCAGCATCCATTATGAGCTTAGATGTCGAAGGCAAATCATATTTCTTGTTTACTCATGTTCAATGACAACAATCAGCATTCCGTGGACACATTGAACATGATATGGCACAGAGAATAAGTCAAGCAAGGAGACACATGTCAGGAAATAGCCTTGAGCTGGTCTAATCCTTTAACATATTAAGGTTGCCTCACAATCTCCACTACTGTAACTGAAGTATGATGAAAAGTCACTGATTACAAAATATCAAGTTAGTAAATTGAAATATGAAAGAAGTGATAAAATTTGTATTTATTAGTATTTATTAGTGATACCTAAAGAAGCACATTGAAAAATTTTATAATAAAACTTTGAAGTTATTAACTTGACTAACAATGATTATACTTGAGTATGTATAAATATTATTTCTACACTTGGTTGCTAATTGTTAAATATTGAGAAATTTATAATACATATTTCTTCATTTCCTAAATTGAATATATTTATAAGATTTCTAAATGTTTATAAACATTTCACCCTGCCCTAAGTTCTGTGCAAACTGTAGGAGATAATTCAAATATTTGTCCTGGGTTCATATAGCTTAGATTTGAATAGAAATGGTACAAATATCACAAGTATATAAATATGTATATATCAAAATTATTATATAAATTCTCTCTATATTTTATTTACTAAATGACTGTGGAAGATACACAAAGCACTGGGTTTAATCTCAGGACCACAATAGAAATAAAAACTATGGTAAGGTTTAAGGTATATACTAAAAGAGAAATTTTGCTCATGTAAGCTATCAGAGAAGCCATTTCTGAGGATGTGTCTTTCATGTCAGGAACTCAATAATGGAAGAGTATAAGACAAAATAAAGAACACTGTGTCTTTTAAAAAGAGCAACTATTGTTTTAGAAGACCACAGAAGGGGAAGAAACCAGGATGTTTTAGGTAGGTTTTGAAGTTTTTAATTGCCTTGTGCATTGAACAGCATTATTTTTAGGTGATAGCAAATTCTTCAAAAGCTATAACATACAATTTACTTTGACTATAAACAAGGCCATTTGAAAGTGTTAATTTAGCAAAGTAACTCAGGCATTTTAGCACTGGCCTTACTGGAATGCCAACCTCTGTTGGATATTAGAAGCCAGGTAACAAACACCTGGTACAATGGTACATACTGGTAATCAATTGGGAAAGCTGAGGCAGGAGGATTCCTTGTTAAAGCTAAACAGATAACAGAACTTGATTGGTGAGTCCCAGGCCCATGAGAGACCCTGTCATACCAAATTAGTGATAATGCCTGCAGAATGATACTAAGATCATTCTCGGCTCCACAGACATTCATACATATGTGTGCGCATCCTCTCCCATACATGTAAGCACATATTCAGAGACTAAAGTAATAATTTAAAAGAAGGTGGCAATTATGGGAGTCTATATTAGTGAATATTTGTTTATGAAAACATTTTGAGTAATATAAAGTTTTATATGGGAAGTGGTTGCTTACCCAAGTCTATTCTACATGATAAGGCACACATAGTTGAATGACCCAAAGTGCATGTTTACAACTTAATAAAGCATGTGTATTTCAGCTGCAGTGACTTGGATATTTCTGTGTGCTGAGGTCAGATCATTCAACATTCTGCGTTGTGTGGTCCTATATACAGGGCATTAGATATTTGCAGCCAGATTTTCCCACACTGAAAACTAGCAATGTCATTGATTGCCCAAACTTGCAAATGGTACTAATCCATTTCAGACAGTCTTCCATTAAGTAAAACACATGATACGGGGCAAGGTTAATGTCAGTGATGTGGAAGTATACTCTTTCCACAGAGGAAGGCCAGATTCGTGGTTGACCTTGCCTAGGTGAAGCTGAGACTTATTGATGATGACTATCAATCTATAGCCACAGGAGAAACAGAACTTGTCAGTACTGAGCATGCAGGAATAATCCAATTATTAAAGATAATAATAGATATATTTATTAACAATGTAATCTTATATTCAATCAGAATGTTTAAATTCCAGAAAGTATTTAGGTTCCTTAATTTATTTTCCTAAGTATCATAACAAGTTATAAGTGGATTTGAAAATTAGCATGGAAATTGGAAATCTCTTGAACTGATTAGGATTGCAATTTAGATTTGGGTAAGTATTACATAGAATGATTAGGATATAGTGTATAATGTAAAGTAAATTCTAAATAAATTCTATCTTTACTGGAACTTAGAAAATAATTTTTTTTTATAAAAAGCATACTGTCCAGTCTCAATAAATGTTCAGATTTAAATCAGTCAAATTTTAATAACATGGCATACTTAAAATATAAATTTCAGCTGGGCAGTGGTTTCAGATGCATTCGATCCCAGAAGAGAAAGATTTCTGTGAGTTTCAGGCTAGCCTGATCTACAGAGTGAGTTCCAAGACTCACTCCATATATGTATATGAGAGAGAGAGAGAGAGAGAGAGAGAGAGAGAGAGAGAGAGAGAGAGAGAGATAGTCCTTGCTGTCCTGGAACTCACTCTGTAGACCAGGCTGGCCTTAAACTCAGAAATCTGCCTGCCTCTTTCTCCCAAGTGCTGGGATTAAAGGCATTCACCACCACTGCCCAGCTAATCCTTAGCTTCTAAACAAGAGGAATTGGTTTGTTAATTTGAGTGTAGACTATAGGTACACGCTTTAGTTAGAAAAAGAAAAGAATACAACATAGAGATTTGCCTAAAAGCAAAGCAGTTTTAATGTCTAAAATATCCCTTCAAGTTGGCAGTGGGCTCCTAGTTTAAATAAGAATCCTAGGGGAACACCAGGGCCAAGAAGTGGGAGTGGGTGTGTAGGGGAGCAAGGGGGGAGGGTATAGGGGACTTTGGGGATAGCACTTGAAATGTAAATGAAGAAAATACCTAATGAAAATTGGGGAAAATAAAGAATCCTGTCTGCTGAATTTCTAGTACACCAAGTAAGTTCCTCACTTCTTTCCTGTATTTTTTTTTTTTGTTTTTTCTTTTTTGTTGTTTTTGTATTGTTGTTGTTGTGGTTATTTTTGTTATTTTTGTTTTTGTTTTGTTGTTGTTGTTGTTTGGATGCCAGAGAGAGCATTGAAGATAATGATGAAGAAAACTTCTCTCATAGCTGTGCTCAGCAAGATACAATTGTGCATCCTTCAATGGTTAAGTGTCAGGGAGAAGTAACGGTGGAAAATAGAGTGGTTTAAGTGAGGAAGGGAGATACATCATGTAAACAGTATTATATCATACATTCCCTTACATTCTAACTCAATTCAGATGACCCTCTGAGGCTTTTCAACCGCATATGGGGATCTCATATTTATGGAATCCCAGTCTGTAGAAGACAGGATGTCCTTGTGCTCAGAAAATACCACTAACAATCTAGGAAATTTAAACAGGCATGCTTGTCTCTTCACCAGAAATGTTATATACCTGTTTCTGGAAAGGAGGGAAAGGGTGTAGTTAATAACTACAATCTGTGCTATCTGAAGGGCCAGTCTGGACCTGAATCTCCCAGACTATTATGATTGTATCCCAGACTCTTCCTCCCAAGACCTTTATTCTGAACACAGATTCTCAGTGAACCTGGTCCTATAGAAAAGGTCATATAAACTTTCCAAAAGAGTAGTTAATCATACCAGTTAGCTTTAATGTGGTAATTGTCACCAGAAAAGTTTTTTTTTCCCCAATGTTGTGTTTGAATATGTCAAAAATAAAGAACCCAGATTCAGACTCTAGGCCACCTCCCCACTGCCTGACTAAACTCTGTTGAGCCAAATTTCCTTCTCCCCCCAATCAGATCATTACTCTGCCTGCCATGGCATTTTCAAGGACAGCCCCCCCCCCCACTAAAATGATACCAGATCGATTTTTTTAAAGAACAGTATCCTCAGAAGGCAAAAAAGTCTTTCTGTACACAGATAATCAGTGGAGAAACCAAAAAAGCTTAAACATAGGTGATCTTTCCAAAGGGAGATAAAATTTGGGTGTTCTCTGGGAGTGTTGGGGAAAAAATGTAGGTTACAATCAGGCAATCCTTTGTTCCCTGTTGAGCAACGTGATTGTTAGAGCTGTTTCATTATTTACTGTTAGAATAGAGTTGAAGTAAAACTTTATCTTACTTTTGTATATACTTAAGTTTAAAGCACTTAAATTATTTTTGAGTTGAAGTTTAGCTCCAGATTCTTTTGGTAACCTACGTATGTACCAACACCTCCCAACAGTCCACACCAAAACCCTTCTCCTCTTCATGTGGAAATATTACATCGAAATTGAATTTGTCAAATACGAGGACTACTTTTGATGTTGAAAAGAATTTACCTATCAAGATCAAATCAGACTCCCTTGGGTCTCTAAGTTCAACCTCAACAAGAAGAGGTGTGGGAAGGTAGAAAGAAAGATGGAAATACACACCTTGCTTTGCACAGGCTGTATGTTAGTGTTACACATCACACAGCTATATGCTCACACAAAAGGAATTTGATCTGCTCTGTGGAGCTTCAGTCCTGGCCCTAAAATAAGAATCTGTCTTTCAAACACTCAGGGTTCTTACAGAAGTTATTGATTTGTCTAGTCTAATGTTGATAAGCCACAGAGCTTCTAATCTAGATTCAGAATCATTTGAATTGAGAGTTATTGAGGATGCAACTGTTTACCTGCTTCACTTTATAAGTCATATTATTCTACATTCCTTTTCATACTCAGAGACTCACCCCTCCTCTCCACTATAAAATACAAGTTTGGAGAATAAATGTGTACTTTACATTGATTTCGATCAAACATTTGCCCTGGCTAGTCCTGGATGGCGGGCGAGGTCACTGCAGCAATTATAAAACAGAATCCCCCAACAGACCTTTCATCTACTTGTAATATAAAATCAATAACATCTAAACAGGACTGAGATGGCATTTTAATGCTTGCCAAAGAGCATTTAGACATCTGAGCTACCTCAGATGTGGTTTCAATATCCATTTTGAAAACAGGGACAAAGATGTTCTGTCTTACTTTAGCCTGAAAACCCACATAAGCAGTTGGGTAAGAAATGTATCTAATGGCTGTTGTAGGCTATGTTAATAAATTTCAAGGAAACCCATGTTTTTGTACTTAATTAACTACAACATTATATACAGGTAAAAATTCCTAAATAGTTGTGGTATTTTGGTAACAATGTTTAAACATATTAACTGAGATGGACTAAAGTAATACTACCTCAGTGAATATTTATCTTACTATCGTGGAAATTTTAAAATGTGGATTTGTTCAGTACTCAGTGATGGCATTTGTAGCATTCAGTTTTAAATTTTGCAAATGTTATTATTCTGTGATATACATTGTACAACATCAAGTTGCATTTGGGATTAAAATGCATTAATTAAATGAGAGTCTCTTATCTATATTCATAACTACTTAAAGACAATTTTTTATTGATACCATTTCATTGTTTTTTATCTTTTTAAAATTTAGTCAGAAGTAAACACCATTACGGTTCTCTGACTAATAACTGCATCTCTTTCATTGCTGTTTAATAAATTTCCTGTATTAGGAACATGATCCACACATGATGTTTAGGAACTATCTTCAAAACACCCTTTGAAAGTTGTTCAAGCTGGTGACTGTTTCTTGAATGAGATTAAACGAACACCAGAGAACCTTCAGAATTCCTTCAGGAGGTACTTAGTTTTAATCAGTGGAATCAAAAGACTCAATTAATGGCTTACATCATGCAATATTTACACATCTTTTGTAAGCAGGTCAGTTGTTAAACTAGCCCATTTCTGTCAATAACATTATTATATCACAAGTCTGTGAGTAGATATAAATCAGCCAACTGCTGTTCCAAAGAGTCCCCAAATCAGCTAAATCCCTGGCACATACCAGGCTGGGAAAAAAGCATATTTTATTAAGTTCCCTCATTATTTACTATTGACCTGTTGCCACAGTTATGAGATACATGCTGAATTACATAAATAATTAATTATTCACAAATCTGAAGCTACTTAAATCTATTAAACAATTGATTCTTTCATTCTGCAAGGACAATCACACACCTAAATACTTACATGCACTAGATTTTCTATTTGTAAATTCTATATAATTTACAGAGTGTAATGATTAACAGTTTTTTATAGTGTTTAAAAACATGTAGGTTACAATGTTTTGGAAATTATGTGATAATATTAAAAATAACTTATAAGCTATTAGGATGCACAAAACACTGTACTTTTTACAATGCAAGCTAATAATATTAGTAACATCAGTATCTGAATCAGTGATCACTATGCTGAAAAAAAAATAAGTTGATGTTTTCATTTGAAAAAATGAGGTTGATAGCTCTATCTTACGTCTTCTATCAGCAACTGGCTTTAATTATTTTGAATACTATTATGCAATAATAAGGGTCATTTTATTGTGTTATTGAATGCTGCTATATTTTCAACTAACAGTTTCCATGAGTATTTTGAACTATTTTTGGAATCAACTAGCAAGTTATGCCATATCCACATAACTTTGATGTGATATGTATATCCACTATAACTGTAATATTCTAGAATAAACTGCTGTCTAGAACTCTTTGTTTCCTGTTTTGAAAACTACACTAGAGAGCCTACTGTTTCCTCTTTTAAAGGCTGCATCTCAATCTACACAGATACTTTTACAACTGTGTCAGCAATGTTGTGATTCTTACAAGACTATTTTGTACCGTGAAAATATATTCTAGCATATAATAATGAAATCAATGTCCTGGATATCACCTAATATGTACATAATAAAATGTTTCTCAATATCATATTGGCAAGAAGAGACAAAGAAATCTTAGTAATGTAAAACTACAGATGTCAATGTATTTCAAACTTTTGAATACAAGGTGTCCAAAAAATAATGTAGGAGGGAAAACGTAGACTTAGTAAAAAGGTAATGACTCAAAATTGTCATTGGGTTTCAGTATTGCCATCTCTATAATTATTCCTTGAATCTAGGAAGTGCTCTATAATATCAAATAAAATAGTATTTAGAACTAAACCACAGACCTTAAGTCTTGAAAAAATTTAGTGAGACTGATGACATACATGTGAGAACAAATGAGTCTTACTTAAAGATATTTCTTTGATCTATCTATCTATCTATCTATCTATCTATCATGTATCTCATAATTCAGACACATAGAAAACACAGTTTTCTATATATAAAACGATAAAATTTCAACTTTTTTCATAGTTTTATTCATTATTTTATTTGTTTACGTTTCAAATTTATTCCTCTTCCCAGTTTCACTTAGACAACCGCCCTATCCCCTCCTCCTACCCCCTGCCTCTATGAAGGTGCTCCCTGACCCACCCATCTACCTACTCCAGCCTCACCAACCAAGCTTTTCCCTACACTGGGTCATGGGACCTCCACAGGACCAAGCGGCTCTGCTCTCACTGATGGCCAGAAAAGGCCAACCTCTGCTACATGTGGGGCTAGAGCCATGGGTCCCTCCATGTGTACTCTGTGGTGGGTGGTTTAGTCTATGGGAACTTCGGGGGTTGGTTGATATTGTTGTTCTTCCTATGCGGTTGCAAACCTCCTCAGCTCCTTCAGTCCTTGCCCTAACTCCTCCATTGGGGTCCCCATGCTCAGTCCCTGAGAGGCTCTGCCAGAGCCTGAACAATACAAATACCTATGTAAGTAAGCAGCCAGAACTTTCAACATTTTAAATTTCTTATTAGAACTATATAAATTCTACCATTAACAGGAGCCTGATATACCTGTTTCCTGAGAAGCTCTGCCAGTGCCTGACAAATACAGAAGTGTTTGCTCACAGCCATCCATTGAATGGAGCATAGCTTTCCCCAATGAAGGAGATAGAGAAAGAACCCAAGGAGCTGAAGGTGTTTGCAGCCCCATAGGAGGAACAACCATCACCAACCAAAGAAAACACATGGTGGGACTCATGGCTCTAGCTGCATATGTAGCAGAGGATGGCCTAGTCAGTCATCAATGGGAGGAGAGACCCTTGGTCCTGTGAAAGTTATATGCCCCAGTATAGGGGAATGCCAGAGCCAGGAAGCAGGAGTGGGTGGGCTGGGGAGCAGGGGGGGGGAGGGGATAGGGGATTTTAGGAGGGGAAACCAGGAAAGGGGAAAACATTTGAAATGTAAATAAAGAAAATATCTAATAAAAAACAATACACACAAGCACAGAGGTGAATGGTCAAGTAAATATATAAAAGGTATTAGTGCATTTACAAAAATACATTGTAATGGGTAGTTTCTGCAGTTGAATATCATTTTAGAGGGGTGTGCTATGTGGAAACAATTACCAAATTCTGCACTATGCTTTAATAGCAGGAAACATGTTTGAGATGATGTGAGAAATACTTACAAAGATGTATTGAAGTTTAAAAGATAATTTAAGATGCATAATACTCCAAGTTCTACTATACCTTACCATATTTTGTGTTCATTAAATATCCCCTGCTAAGATCCAGGCCAAGGATGAGTATGCCTACTGAAAGAAAACCAGAGGAAAAGGTGAATACAGTAATATATTTTCTGATCATTTCATATGTATGGAGAGGGTGATCTTAAATTTTCTATGATTATGTATCATTAAGGGAGTGAAATCTACATGTGATTCTTGGAGTAAACAATATGAGAATCTGGTTCAGAGACTGATTTTGCAAAAATTTCTAGGGTCTCTGTCTTAGCCAGATATATATGTCATATCACAATACTAAGTGCTTGTCTCAACAATACCAAGCATATGTGTTCTAAGTTACCATAGGGCAGAATCCAATGGTGACACTAGTTTTATGTCAGCTTTACACCACCTAGAGTCTCTAACTTGGTTTTGATCACAGTCTTTTTCACATCAATTCTTATGTCTAACCAGAACACCAACAATGAAATTTCTACTTACTTTTAAAATTAAATAATATTTTAAGAGGTATGTATTAAGGGTATGAGAGATTGCAGAAGTTCATTAAATTACATTTGTGTGAGAATCACGTCACTATATATTGAAAACAACCAAGATATGGAAACAGACCAAAATTGTACTGACTTACTTTCACAGGTAAATGTTAAAAAGCTAAAAACAATGTACCAAACCACAATCACACTCTAAGATGGACACTTAGAGATTCACGTGATACCCAAAAGACAAGGTAAAAACTAAGGTGCCGAGTGTTTAATATATAATATTTAAAGAGTCTATTTATTTTTATTTTATTTTTATTAGTGTTTGCCTGAACGACTGTGTATCACACAGTTTCTGAAGAGGACAGAAGAGGGTGTCAGATCCCTTGGAACTGGAATTATCGATTCTTGAAAGCCTCCATTTAGGACTAGGAATTGAATGGGTACTCTTACCATTGAGCCATCTCCCCAGCTCCTCATAAATGTTTTCTAGAGCATATTAATTGAAATCCAACAAATAATATAAAATATTTATGAAAAATAATTTTAAAGAAAGATTTTGGTAGTGTGTGTGTCTTTGTGGTATGTGTGTGGTGTGTGTGTATCTCTGTTTTAAGGCACTATGATTAAACATTAAATACAAGGAATTATTTCTCTGAACTTTTGCTCAAAAGAATATAGAAATATATCTGTATAATGAAGCCCATTTAATCATTGGTAATTAAATGACAGTATTGGTTGGGATCTGTAACACTACTAAATGAAAAAGCTTGGCATATGCCTGGAATATTTTCAGATATCCTGAACTTCTACTTCATTAGGTTTTTTTTTTTTTCTGCTTCCTGGTTAAAAGTATTTGAGAATATTTCTACCATGCTGTATTTAACCAAAGAATCTAGAAACTGTGCCTACTCAATGTTTATGCAGTGATAAAAGTTAATCAGGACTTGTCTATACAACTAATTCTCCTTATCACAAGGAATCTTCCAGAACTTGACCTTCTAATAGAATTCAACAATCATAGCAGGATGCCACAGAGCACTCCTGAGAATATCCCTCATTCAGTGAAAGAGCAGGAACTCGGTTAACAGGATAAGGTAGAACTGGCTAAGTTAGCTCAGTTGCTCACACAAATTGCATCTGGCTTCTGATCTGCAGGTGTTTTGACACCTGCATTTTGCTTTGTATTTCAGATTACCTTCTCTAGTCACCTGCTGGCTCAACAGTCACACCTGTTTCCATGAATTTTAGTTCTGTGGCCTCTCTCTGCCTAGCCATGTTTTCCTTTTTTTGTTTGTATTTTTCACACAGTCTGCCTAGCCCTGGAAGGCAGCTTTCACAAATGAGCCCTATCAGTCCCTTGGCAGGAAATACATTAAACCCTCTTTCCTTTTTGCAGATTATCTTGTTTGAACTGAGCATGCAAAATCACACAGTTAAGACAATTTGTTATAGTAAAGGCATTAATAATATTCTCTCCCTTATCAACTGTATTTTATGATTATGGATTAGCATTGCTGTCTTTTGTAGTCGAAGGCCACCTGAACTATATACTTTTATTGGAATTTGATAAATAAAATTAAAGGTATTCAAAAATAAAATTTAGTGCCATGATATGAGGAGGGTGAAGGAAGACAAGCAGATGAGTCACAATTTAATGTGAGGAAAGGAAGATACATGAAGAGAAAAGATTACCAAAATCATTCCCCTTCTGTGACTGATTTTATGATGAATTCCCTCATCTCCAAAACAGAAAGCCTGATATTTTAGATGAGCTTTAATCCTGCTGTTGACCCCAACAATCACAACAACTAAATTTCATGTGATACTTAGCTTTCATTCTGTTGATAAACCTGTTTCTATTATTGAGTTGATCGTCTCTGCTTCAATCATGGGCCAGTTGAGGAGAGCACAAAGTGGTTCAGTTATATAATCATCATGTGTTGATATAAGAAACGATGATGTATCCCTGATGAGGCTTAACTTGGAAAGACAGACTGAAAGTGGGTTTACCGGTATATTTTTCAACTACGTACTAAATACTTATATCCAGGGTCTGAGAAAATGGCTTAGTGTTTGAAGTCTTTGCTTTTTTGCAGAGGATCTGGGTTCTGTTCTCAGTACCCACATGAGGGTTCACAAAATCACACATAACTAAAGATCTAGAGGATCCAATGCCTTGTGATGGCCTAATAAGGTACCAGACATGTGCATGATACATAGAAATGAAGAAAACAAAACAAAACCCAAACCCGAAGCACTTCATACAAACAAAATAAAATTAATAAAACTTTGAAAATTAAAAATAAGTAAGTAAAAACACTTATATTCAAGAGAATGAGAAGGGGGGATGGGAAGTAAATGGAAAATCACTATGTAAAGTATGTGGGGGTTACCAACTAAAGGACAAGAGGTATTCCAATTTGACTTCATTATGCCACCAAATAGAACATCCAATGACAGGAATGGGTTAAATATTTAAATATTGCTTTTTTTTTAAAATTGGTTATTTTATTTATTTACCTTTCAAATGTTATCCCCCTTCTGGGTTTCTGCTCCCCAAACCCTCTATCCCCTCCCCCTTTGTCTCCTGCATCTATGAGGGTGCTTCCCCCACTGATCCACCCATTGCTGCTTCACCACCCAAACATTCCCCTATCAAACCTCCACAGGACCACAGTGCTGCCCTCCCATTGATGCCAGATCAGGCAATTGTATGCTACATATGCAGCTGGAGCCATGGGTCTCTCCATGAGTATTCTGGTTGGTAGTTTCTGAGGGGTCTGGTTGGTTGATATGGTTGTTCTTCCAATGGGGTTGCAAACCCCTTTACTTCCTTCAGTCCTTTGCTCATAGATCAGAAGAGATAATGTAGTAAAAATGGTCATCTTACTAAAAGCCATCTACAGATTCAATGCAATCCCCATTAAAATTCCAACTCAATTCTTCACAGAGATAGAAAGAGCAATTCTCAAATTCATTTGGAACAACAACAAAAAACAGAATAGTGAAAACTATTCTCAACAACAAGAGAACTTCTGGGGGAAATGGCTATCCCTGCCTCAAGCTCTCCTACAGAGAACAGTGATAAAACCCACATGGTATTGACATAGAGACAGACAGGTAAATCAATAGAATAGAGAAGACCCAGAATTAAACCTACACCAGGTTTAATCAGATGGTCACCTGATCTCTGAAAAAGAAGCTAAAGCCATTGAATGGGAAAATGACAGCATATTCAACAAATGGTGCTGGCTCAAGTGACAGTAGGCATGTAGAAGAATGCACATTGATCCATTTTTATCTCCTTGTAAAAAGCTCAAGTTCAAGAGGATCAAGGACCTGCACAGAAAACTAGATACACTGAATCTATAGAAGAAAAAATGGGAAAGAACTTTAAACACATTGGCACAGGGGAAAATTTCCTGAACAAAAACACCAATGGTCAAAGATCTAAGATCAACTCGAGACAAATGGGATCTCATAAAGTTGAAAAGCTTCTGTAAAGCAAAGAACACTGTCATCAGGACAAAATGGCAACCTACAGATTGGGAAAAGACCTTTGCCAGTCCTACATCTGATAGAGGGCTAATATATAATAAATACAAAGAACTCAAGAAGCTAGATTCCAGAGAACCAAATAGCCCTATTAAAATGTAAACAGAGAAGTCTCAAGTGATGAATATCAAATGGCCAAGACACACCTAAAGAAATGATCAACATCCTTAGTTATCGGGGAAATGCAAATCAAAACGACCCCGAGATTCCACCTTACACCAGTAAGAACGGCTAAGATCAAAAACTCAGGTGACAGCAGATGCTGGGGAGGATGTGGAGAAAGAGGAACACTCTCCTAAAATCAGAGTTTTTAATAGCGAAGTAGTACTACTACATTGTTGAAGGACTCTGGGTTCTTTCCAGCTTCTGGCTATTATAAATAAGGCTGCTATGAACATAGTGGAACAAGTGTCCTTGTTATATGTTGGGAGCATCTTTTGGATATATGACCAGGAGTGGCGGGGTCCTCAGGTAACCTGAGACCAATTTTCTGAGAAACAACCAGACTGATTGATTTCTGGGGTGGTTGTACCAGCTTGCAATCCCACCAACAATGGAGGAATGCTCTTTTTTCTCTACATCCTCTCCAGCATCTGCTGTCACCTGAGTTTTTGATCTGAATCCTCATGGTTTGTGTTTCTTAAAAATGTCTACTGATGGTAACAACACAGTTACCAAGAAAAACCTTTTAAGACTTTTCTATAAAGAAAATACTTTTGCTAAAACAAACAAACAAACAAACAAACAAAAACAATGAAAGTCTAAATGACAGCATGCAGTATATATTGTCAGGTATTTCTGAAGCTGTTGATGATTTTGGTAACTAAATGAATTCATAACTTAGGAATTCTATAAAGCTGCATTTTCTTTCTTTATATATCCTATAATTTTGCATCCTTTTCTGGATAAGATAAGCCATTTACATTTATAGAAATTAAGGGTAATTTTGTGCTTTTTATGACTTATTTTTATTTAATTTTTATTAAATAATATGGACATTTCTTAATTTATTTTGTGTATGGGATTCAGGCATGCCACAACCAATGTGTGATATTCTGAGGACAAATTTCAGGAGAGTCAATCCCTTTCTTTTATTAAGTGGGTTCAGAGGAGAAGAGCAAATACCTTTACAATCTTCTTAGCCAAATCAATAATATTTTTTAATTATTATTTTAAAAATGTTTATAAGTTCATAATATATTTGTGGTTTCTAGGTTCCATGAAGCATATGTGAAAAATATGAAGGGTCTTATAAATCTAGTAGTCTATTTTAAGCTACTACAACTTAGGTTTACATGCAGAAACTCTATTCATTTTCCTATCCCAATATAAATTAATTCTTTTTCTGATATTTACATATTTTGTGCATTATATATCGATTAACAAATTACAGCTATAATTATTTTTAAACGCTTGTACTAGACTTTCATTCTATAATTAGAGATGACTTAAATATCATTATTGTAGGATTAGAAAGTATCAAGAAATCCCTTCAGAAATTAAGTAGCACAGACCTCATGATGATGTCATTTATACCTCATGGTGATGTCACCTACATTGTACAGATTAGTCCTTATTGTTCCTTATCCCTACAACTCAGAGTTGCCAATATTCTCAGAGGATCATTTTGCCACATTGCAAGCACTAGTTTGTCTTTTCTCTATGGCAGAAATTTCCCTTCATCTTTAGATGCTGACAGAAATTATAAACAGTTCTAAACATAGACCTACTCTGTTCTTTCCTATCTATACATACATAACTATGATGACTTTCATTTTATAAATTACACATTCTACTATATTAGCAACAATAATAGAAAATAATTATCCTACTATTCTCTAAAAGGGGTTGAGTGAATGAGGAAAAGGGTGTCCCCTCTTTCTTCCACCTCAAAACAGTATTTAATTTTGTATTTAAGTATATGTATAATTTTTACTCTACATCAGTAAGTGGCTTGATCTTATACACTTGGCACATAGTGACAAGTTTAATCTATTTTTTTCATGTTTTATGCCTCATTGCTCCTTTATGTTCTCAAATGGAGGACTTTTGAACTATTTATGTTAGAAAAGCCCAGTACATTGCAGGTAAACACATTATTCAAGTCTCTTTATTCAATTCTCTATTGAAGACAGACATGAGACTGTTGGTTCTACTCAGAAGTTTCAGATTTGTCACTTCTAAGACTAAATCGCCATCTTTTCCTTAAGTTAGTTTCTCCTGTTAACTCACTGTGGTGAATACCTTGTAAAAGTATTTAAGCAGGTTGTGTTTCTCCTGTATCAGTATGATACCATCAATTGAAACACGTTTTTAGGATTTTGTGGTTCTATTACACATTTGATACCATTTCAATCAATGTAATAACTTATCAGAAACTGTGTCTGTCACTTCTGATGTTCATTTGACAGCAAAATAGCATGAATTTATTTCCTACTTTTAATTGTTATAAGTCTATGCATAAAGAATTCATTCTAACTGTAGAGGAAAGAGTAAATAGGCAGACACTTTTTAACAAGTGTATGACATTTTCACCTAACACTACTGCTATCTTCTTCATATTTTGATTTGACAACATTGCTCCCTTTTGCTTCACACGATCAATAAGTCAGGTATTACTTGAACATGAACACTGAAATACTAGAAAAAGTCAGTCTGGCTAAAAAAAGTTAGCTGCTGGGTACTTGCCATATAGCACAGATATACTGGAGAAAGTAATTTTTAATCTCAGTCTGGACAGGGAGGGCTGCATATTTAGGTGTACTATTGAGAATGGAATTTAATTTGAAATTGAAAGACCTCCATACGGAGACTTCCCCACTCCAGACCCCAGATATCACACACCCAAGAATTACGAACAGACTGTCTTGTTGCAAACACACAAGGCAGTTTAATATCGGAGCACCGGGCCAACATGTATCTCACAAAGGAGACAGAGGGATGGGCCCCGAGGCTCAGGGGCCAGGGGCTTATATACATAGGAGTAGGGCATAGTTGGCACAGTTTCACACAATTGGTTAGCAAATAGTACTTGCAGGTCGGGGTAATCAGTAATTCTTAGAGTTGAGGGCTTATCTATGTTAGCAAAGGATCTGGCTAACGTTTGACCCCAGCCAGGGCATGCTGGAGAGACAAGGAGGCGCCTGCCCCATAATTCAGCTGAGACAGTTGGGTCATCCTTGCATTCCTCCCTTATCTATATGGCGGGCCAGTTCCTGGAACTAATAGCCTTTTGTTCTGGCCCCTCTGGACATGCCTGGGATTGATATGCTTTTACTTAGGCCTGGGATCTTTTTAACTAACTAACATGAACTACCTATGTCATGAATCTAAAATTTAATTCTTTCAAAATTCGGGAACTGCTTTTCTCCTGATATTCTCACATAGTGTTTTCACACACTTGTTGAACATTAGCAAATGCAAATTGGAAAATAAAATTGCAGAGAAAGAGAAGTGATGTGGTATCAAGTCACTCTTATCTTCCCTGAGAGATGTTCATAGTAAATCTGCCAACACTGCCATAATTTTTCCCTGGATCAAGATACCACTTTGTATTGTTGCTTTAAAACTCTTTTTATCTTTACTTTTGAAGAATTTGAGTATGATGTGTTTTAGTGTATGTATCTTTATACAACCTCCTATTTCTGGATATTTATTTCTCAATGTGCATCTTACTAATACCCTGTCACTGTGTTCATTGAATGGGCTTTCTTGTACATCTCTAGCTATTTTCCGTTATCTGTCTACTTATGGATTCATTTGACAGCATCCCATAATTACTTCATATGTTTTTTTCATTTCTTTTAATTTTATGTCTCTCTTGTAACTTTGACTGGGTTGTTTTAAATAACCTGATAAATTTTTCTAAATTTGCTGTTTGTGCTCTTTGCCCATTTGTGGATCTATTCATCTCATTGTTCACCATTCTGTTTTATTAGAGTTATTTTTCTTCTTAATTTTTTTTTGTAACTTACAGTGTACACTATGATAATTACATAGAGTTACTTCTCAGTCAGTTAATGTACCTCTCTTTTGGGAAAAATGTTGACATTTTAGTTTGTTTCTCCTATGATGTTACAGAGTTTTGATTACGCATAAACCTCCACATGGAAAGCCAAAACACTGACTTTAGTCTTTAAATCCTGACTTCAGTAGAGTATCCTTGAACAATCAGCCTACTCAGAATCTCTTGGTGGTTTGCAAGATACAACATGAGTAGTATGCAACTAGGAGATAGAGTGTTAAGAACAAGACATCAAAATGCTTGGTTTGCAAGGAAAGGAGGTTTGACATTTGCTTCTGTAGTTCATGGTCAAGATCGAGGGACCCATACAGTAGACTTCCTCAGGTGTCAGTCTGTGGGGTCTGACTCTGTACTCACAAATGCAAACCCAAAAGGTGAGTGGTTAAACATAACCTGGTGCTGGTCTTGGTCTTGAGATGTGTTTAGACTTACAGGCCTGGTCCTCAGATAGGCTTGACTATTGGGTCATTGGAAAGCCTCTGGGAGTTGCCATGATATGTGAATTTCACAGCAAGGCTTGAGTTGTACTTCTCAACACCTGATTAATGAGTTAATTAATTAATACGGTACCTTATAACTTTTGGTTATAAAAATTACATGATAAATTTAGACATTTTTATACTCTATTCCCCTTACCCATTTTCCTCCCTTTTCCTTTGAAACTTTTTCTCCCAGCAAGTACCACCCCTACATTCCTGTCTCGTTTTAATGTGACCAGCTGGATTTAATTTGAGTCTGATGCCTTAGTGTGAGTGGAAAATTATTTACTGATGCAAAGGGCAACTTATGAATGGCTACACCACTGAAGAAAATGACCATTACTTGTCAATTATCCTTTAGGCAAGCAAGGCCATGATGAAGTGTTGATTGACACAAAGTCTGCAGGTCATATTTAAACCATTACAACTGCTGTGAGTTCATTCATTTCATGTCTATGTCATGTCTAAGAAACAACCTTTGCTTCCCATCTCCCCAGTCTCTGGCTCTTTAATATTTTATCTTCCCTTGGAGTAATTTATTTTCAAAAGCATCTCCGAGAAGAAAGAAAACATACCAATATTTGCAGTTCTCTATGTTGTAGATATCCTAATTACTAAATATTTTTATTTCAATTTTAAAGTCACAGAATCATTGGCTGAACATGTTAAAAACCTTTTCCCAGTTATTTGGTTTGTTACTGAAAGCATGCCATTAAACAACACTGCTGTCTGATTTCTTAGTTCCAGACTTGAAGAAAAATACAGATTACAATTTATCCAATGTCTCCTACTGTCATACCAAATGTGTGGCTTTTGTCAGTCATCCAACTTATCAATTAGTACCACAGCTCTGAGGAGGGAACAAAGATCTTAAACAAAAGCTGCTCTATAATCTGTGAGATTCCCCACAGTGATTTCATGTACTGCCAAGTTTCGCAGATTGACATCTTATTATAATCCTACATAGTGAAACAGTAATATCAGCAAGAGTGGGATACTTTGACCTGGAAAATAGGTTAGTATAAATAGTCTCTTCATCTCAGTGAATATTGGTTATTTTTGGAAAGCTGGTATGATTTTTATTGATACTATTAACTGAATTATGCATTTTAATAATTGAGGAATTCGAAGTAAGAGGTAAATACTTGAGGGAGATCTGTTAATCTTTTACCAAACCATCACTCTGAATACATTTGCAGTAACATAAATAGACATTCAACCACTATGTGAACTTTCTTCTCTGACTGCTATATCCTAATTTGTGTCTTATACTTTTGTGTGACTTTTCCTGGGAAAATGTGTTTTCAGTCATGACAGGGAACTAAGACAGATCAAGGAAAGAATTTTACCCAGATATATCTTAGCAAAGCATTGAATTTATTGGAGGTAATTTTTTTTTTTTTTTAACAAGAGTGCAATCAAGGAATTGTAGATAACAAAGCTAGCTAGCTATGTTACTGAAAAGCCAACCCTATCATGGGTAGTCTTGCTTCTCTCCAAAAGGGATTGTTTTCATTCTAGGGAAATAGTTATTGAACATCTAAGGAGACATATTATGATCAACTAAATTTTGAATTATTAACATGTTTGTGCTTTTAATGTATAACTGCTGAATAAATATTACTAAATAAAATGGGAGTTATTACAAAATATGGTGTTCAATGAACACTTAAGAAAGAGTGTATTAATAAACAATTCTATTAGGGAACACGAATAGTGGTGGCCAGTAATGAAGCAGTTGAATGCCAGATACTCTGAGTCACAAGGCTTAGTTTACTGCCTTTAGACTTAATCTACCTCAGATGTAGAATTCATCCATACTTTTATTTTGCACTTATGATAGAACTTGAGTGCAAGCCTCTCAGGGTCTGTATCACCATGCCCAAGAGTTTCATTTAAAGTTCTTTAGTGACAGCATTGTTAATTAATTTTAGAAGTAAATTTAACCTGAGTTTGAATAGGTTGAATATAATGCTAAAGTAACCCAGAAAGATCAAGACTGGCCCCAAAATTGGGACCTGATCAAGGGAATAAATGAAGACCCCTGGATTTTTCTCTCTTATGTTAAAAAGAGGAACACCCATGAAGGGAAAGGTGTGGAGAGACAACCCAGTGTATTTTCTTCTGTGTGTCACACTGGTCCACCCTAAGGACTTAATTACAAGCCCCGAGGATGCAACATGTGTTATGAGCATGGAAAAATGTGAGTTGTAATCAGCATCAATAGGTCCAAACAGGGATCACAGATAGAAAAGTCATGGAGATGCTTAAAATTAGAGAGAAAGAAATTATAGGATAACTGAAGATCAGAGTTCCAGAAGAGACAAATGTATAGGACACGGGGCAAATGTCTACTAACTTTCCGTGTGGTTTTTCATATCACAATACTCAAAGAAGAGCAGAAAAAGTGGCGTGGATGCAGTGATTGGAGTGAGGAAGGAAAGAGAATGAAGCACCTCATATAGAGATAATCCGATAAACAACAGTAGCCACAGCAACAAGAAACAACCACTACAACAATGAGAAACAACAACAGCAACAACAAAGGTTTAGGAGGGCATTAATGATCATCCATAAAATGAGTGTTAGATATTCTAATAAAAATGGGCGAACATCTGACAACCAGTCAAGCACAAATATGCTGACACAAGGTATAACAACGTACATTTTAAAAAGTGTGCATGCAGGATAAACATGTGTGCCTACACATTGAGGGTTTTATTCATCTATGATGTGAGGGGGGAGTATACGGGGTATAGAGGTGAATGTCTGACACCCTCCTCTCTTTCCCTTCATGTTCACTTTATAGACAGAATCTCTACCTGAGCCCAAAGCTCATGTATTGACTTGTTCAGCTAGCCAGTGACTCCAGATATCAACCAGCCTCAGTCTATCTGCCCTGAGTAGAACTTGCATTGTATGTATTTCACATCATTTCTGCCTTGGCTGGAGACTCAAATTCAAGTACTCATGCTTATATAGCAAACACTTTGCTCACCTTCTCAGCCCTCTGGTTTATATTTCTATGGAAGAAAATTTATAAATGCTTACAGTTGACTATAAATCCCCACATGTACAGTCATGGGTTATATGCTGTATTACTCACCGAGTTACAAAGCTGTCTGAACTGTGCCACATGTCAATGGGAGAGATCTGGAGAGAAGCAGTAGATTATGGCAAATATACTTATGAAATTCATGTACAAGCTCAAACCCTGGCTATGACCCTCAGATGATTTGCATACTCAGAAATACTACTTCAACCTCTAAGATTCAATTATCCATAAAAAGTTAGAAAAGTCTAGTTACCAATGTTGTCATCAACATTACAAAAAAATTGTCTTTATTTTACCTAGCAGATATTTTTTGTGTTACTATTCCTATAGCGGATAGGGTTACATTACAATGTTTTATAAAGATTACATATGGCCCATATATGGTGAAATAAATTTAATAATTTAATTGTAATACTTATCCTTTCCATATAGAGTCAGAGTCATGGAGTAGTTTGGCACATGCTCAGATTCCAATGCAGACTGATGTCTTAAATATTAACATTGATTCTTCTTATCTGTACATCCCTGGAAAGGGAATTAGCTTCTATGACACAGATTCTTTCTATGCAACATGAAACCATCAATACTACTGTGTCAGAGATTGCTAAGAATGCAAAATACTTTAATATCTGTGAAGTACTTTGGGCAAAGCTTCAGACATAGTAACCATTTGCTGTTGGTGGTCAGCGTTCATGCTTCGGAGCCCACAAATGATGTCTATAGCACCAGGAAAGATGCTTCCATGCTATATGATAGAACACAAGTAGAATCTATATACCATAAACAAGTTGCCTTGCTATTTTATTTGAAACAAGCAAATAAATGCATAAGCTCTTCATTGTAACCTGGTAGTAAACGGTTTAAAGCAGTAAGCCTAACAGGATCTGGGGCCCAGTTCATGTTTTCTTAAGTTCTGAATGACTACCCAAAAGTTTGAAAAGAAAACTTCTTTGAATGATTTCAAATGTTCTTTCATATAAGAGTTAGGTTTGAATTTGTGATTGTGCTCATTTGTTTCAAAGATATTAGGCAATTGTTATAAATACTTTAGAATACTGAGGACTGTTTCCATTTGATATTTTACCTCTTATGTATTTGAATAAGAGGTCACAGAGATGAAGATATCAATAAAAGGCAAAATACATATTAACTACTGCCAAATGTTCCCATAGGAACATATTCATAACACAATAAAGATCAACTGAAACATAATATGTGTTATAATAAAACAATACAATTATTAACTATATGATAAAATATTACAACTTTTACTCTTTCAAATGCTTTACATTAATGTATGACTATGAATATGTAATATGGTATATTAATTTTCTGCAAGTATAGGCTGATGTTTGATGTGTGTAAAATTGCATGCTTTTATATCACTTAAAAACATCCACAACACATTGCCTCTCTCCTCCTGTCCCCTCCAGGATGAATCCCATCACGCCGATCAAGATCAAATATAACTGGGAAGGAGACCTCCTCTTCACTGTGGCTAAAGACCTATCTTCAATGTGTGGTGCTTGGGCAATGGCAAGAGGCTAGGCACCAACATGAGCCACACTGGAACTGTGTGGAGTGTGGATGCTGACTGGGACACCAAGCATGTCCTTACTGACTCAGCTGACAACAGCTGTCATCTCTGGGACTGTGAAACAGGGAAGCAGCTGACTCTACTCAAGACCAACTCAGTGGTCCGGACCTGTGGCTTTGACTTTGGGGGCAACGTCATCATGTTCTCCACAGACAAGCATATGGGGTTATCCGTGTTTTGTGAGCTTCTTTGATCTGTGGGATCCAAGCCAGCTTGACAGAAATGAGCCATACATGAAGATCCCCTGTAATGATTCCAAGATCACCAGTGCTGTCTGGGGACACCTGGGGGAGTGCATCATTGCAGGCCTTGAGAGCGGAGCGCTCAACCGGTATAGCGCCAAGTCTGGAGAGGGGTTGGTGATGTTAAGGAGTACTCTCAGCAGATCAATGACATCCAATTGTCTAGAGACATGACCATGTTTGTCACTGCATCTAAGGACAACACAGCTAAGCTCTTCGGCTCTATGAGTCTTGAACATCAGAAGACTTTTCTAAAAGAATGTCCAGATTACTTGGCTGCTCTCTCTCCCAACTATGACCATGTGGTTCTGGGAGGTGGTCAGGGAGTCACGGATGTAAATCACAACCTCTACCAGGAGTGACAAGTTTGAGGCCAGGTTCTTCCATTTGGTTTTTGAGGAAGAGTTTGGAAGAGTGAAGGGCCACTTTGGACCAATCAACAGTGTTGCCTTACATCCTGATTGCAAGAGTTATAGCAGCAGTGGCGAAGATGCTAATGTCCATATCTACTACTTCGACCCACCGTATTTTGAGTTTGAGTTTAAGGCCTAAGGAGCTGGATTTTCATCCACAACGGGGAAGCTGCTTACAGGAGGTTTTAGACTCTGAGAAATAAATTATTTTGTTAAAAAATAATCCATAACATATATGAACACAGAAATTTGGCCTTAACTCTCACTTCTTTTGTCTCAAATCTGTTGTGTTTGAAAATTTTTAGGGACCTTCTTGATATGAAGAGGTGGATTTTAAAAGTAGAAAAATAAAATGAAAATTTGTGAAGACTCCAGATGCTAGGTGAAAATGACTAAGATTATCTTAAAGAACTAAAAAGGAACAGATCTCAAGGTAAGTTTACTGAGTATGACATTCCTAACAATATTATAGTATAAAAACATTAGTTACAATGTAGTAAAACTCTGTTGGGCAGAGCTGAACATTAAAGAAAATGTCCATGGTTGATTTTATTATTTCTAAGCTAGACATTTAGAAAACCTCTCAAATATGATAAAGCAAGTTTCAAAAACATTGCTAATTTAACAAGAGGTGAACATGATTATCAGATGTTATTTTAGCTTGAATAGTTAAAATGGGTGATATTGATGGATGGCCTTGCTATTAATGTGTGGAAACAAACTCTGTAGAACTTATATGTCCTTGGGAGAGCACTGTAGCCACATCCTGAGCAAATCTGCTGACCAGACAAATACATATCTAGAGTGTTGTTTTCTTCTCACGTTTAGCTAATCAAATCTGTCAGTGATTTTCTAAAAACAGCACATTAAACAGACACACTGAGTTATTATCAGCTTTTCAGTGACTAAATGTCTTCCTTGAGATTCTAATATAAATATTTTATAACAGATGACAGGATCTTTAATCCATCACAGGAACAAATAATGACATTTAGAGATAGTTTGAGGAAAATAAATAGGATCAGCATAGGTAGAGCCAAAAAGACACAAAGGAGAAAGAAGGACTTTGCCTCTGAAAATTTACTCTTCCTCTGTGTCCTCAGCATTGTGCAAAGCCCCTGGTGGGGTGCAGACTGTCTTACTTTCATTCACTACAATGTTGAAGGACATTGGATTGGTCACCTTCTCATGTTTTAACCAACAGAGTTGCATCATCTGACATCAATTAAATGACACTTGTGTAATCTCATTCAGGAAAAACACCTTCGTGTAGAAATGTATGTAATCAGAGATCATAACGTTTACTGTATGTTATTGTACATCAAGGTCTTAACCTTTCTTCTTAGAAATGCATTTCAGTTTATGCATTACAGAATTTAAAAACATCTTCAGAGATACCAGAGGCACGAGGGGTAGGTAGAATACTGTGTGATGTTTGGGATCTTGGTAGTGGAGATAATCATTTGCTTTAAAGTCCTTGCTTTACCACCCATTAAAGTGACATCATTTTGGAAGCAGCTTGCTTAAGCTTTGCATGCCATAAAATTCATGCATTAAGTGTATTCAGGTCAATCCTTTCAACAAATGTGTGTAAGTGTGAAACGTCATCGCAATCCGGTATCAAAATCTTTCCACCAAGTTCCTCAGTTTAATTCTCTCTTAGCAAAAATTCCTCTGTAAACATTGAAAACCACTCACTGACTGCTAGACTTTTAGGGGATGCATGCTTTATGCTTTATTAGAAGACTTCATTGGCTTCCTCTTTGCCTTTGTGGACTGAACTGAGCCAAAAGTTTTGCAACTAATTTGAATTCTTCAATTTCCAAAGCACAACAGAGGTGATGTCCACAAATGGTTCTTTGTGTCTGATAAACATTCATGTCATGACCTGAATAAACATTTTATTTGTTGAATTGTTTTACTTCTAAATCAGCAAGGGCCACAAATACAAGCAGAACATTCCCATTCCATAGGAACTCTGCTTAAATGCTAAGATTTAAACATGTCTACCCTTCGATGGAACCCTTCATCTATTCTGGAGCTCAGTCTTCTACTAATGCCATTGAACAGCTCTTGCGAGTCTGGATCAGCTCAGGACTGTTTGCAGAGTCTGTACAATGTTTCCTCCTAGAGAGTGAATTGTTATCTCATGTAACATTTCTCTGTCTCTGATTATGATAGAACAAAGTGAAACTTACTTTATAGTACAAAAAACAACAATGGTATTTTTGACATATAGATGAAACTTTTTTACTTGCAAACTGTTATTGCAATGTATTTATGTCCAATTACTACCAATAACTGATGAAACTGAGGTATGATAAAGTTCATCATAATGAAATACAATGAAATAGAGAACAATTAAACATATCATTGCATTGAGAAAGGATTTTTATCAAACCTAAATCTGATAGGGGACTAATATCCAATATATACAAAGAGCTCAAGAAGGTAGACTCCAGAAATTCAAATAACCCCATTAAAAAATGGGGTACAGGGATAAACAAAGAATTCTCAACTGAGGAATGAAGGGCTGAGAAACACTTAAAAAAAATGTACAACATCCTTAATCATCAGGGAAATGCAAATCAAAACAACCCTGAGATTCCACCTCACACCACTCAGAATGGCTAAGATAAAAAATTCAGGTGACAGAAGATGCTGGCAAGAATGTGGAGAAAGAGGGACACTACTCCATTACTGGTGGGATTGCAAGCTTGTAAAACCACTCTGGAAATCAATCTGGTGGTTCCTCAGAAAACTGGACATTGTTCTTCTGGAAGATCCAGAAATACCTCTCCTGGGCATATACCCAGAAGATGTTCCAGTTGGCAATAAGGACATATGCTCTACTATATTCATAGCAGCCTTATTTATAATAGCCAGAAGCTGGAAAGAATCCAGATGTACCTCAATAGAGGAATGGATACAGAAAATGTGGTACATTTACACAATGGAGTGTTATTCAGCTATTAAAAACAATGAATTTATGAAATTCTTGGGCAAATGGATGTATCTGGAGGATATCATCCTGAGTGAGATAACCCAATCACAAAAGAAGTCACTTGATATGCACTCACTGATAAGTGGATAGTAGCCCAGAAACTTAGAATACCCAAGATACAATTTGCAAAATACAAGAAAACCAGGAAGAAGGAAGACCAAGATATGGATACTTCATTCCTCCTTATAATAGGGAACAAAATACCCATGGAAGAAGTTACAGAGACAAAGTTTGGTGCTAAGACAAAGGATGGACCATCCAAGACTATCCAACCTGGGGATCCATACCATAATCAGCCACCAAACCCAGACACTATTGTACATGCCAGCAAGATTTTGCTGAAAGGGCCCTGATTTAGAAGTCTCATGTGAGGCTGTGCCAGTGCCTGACAAATACAGAAGTGGATGCTCACAGTCATCTCTTGGGTGGAACAAAGGGCCCTCAATGGAGAAGCTAGGGAAATTACCCAAGGAGCTGAAGAGGACTGCAACCCTATAGGTGGAACAACAATATGAACTAACCAGTACCCCCAGAGCTCGTGACTAAATATGTAGCAGAAGATGGCCTAGTCGGGAAGAGAGGCCCCTTGTTCATACAAATTTTATGTGCCCCAGTACAGGGGAACACCAGGGCCAAGAAGTGGGAGTGGGTGGGTAGGGGAGCAGGTGTGGGAGGGAGGGTGTTGGGGACTTTTGGGATAGTGTTTGAAATGTAAATGAAGAAAATATCTAATAAAAATTGAAAAAAAACATAAAAATCATTTATTACTAGCAGATGCTTCCCAGCAGTGGAGAACGTGCATACTACATCTAATATGATAATATGTACCTGTGTTAAGAAAAACTAAAAAAAAAAAAAAGAAAAAAGAAAAAAGAAAAAGAAAAAAGAAAAAAGAAAAATAATTTCATTAATTTTCATCCAAAAGAATACAGAACAGGGCCTGGAAGATGACTTGGCATTAAGAGAACCTGCTGCTCTTCCAGAGGACCCTGCTTCAGTTCTCAATACCCAGTTTGCAGCTCAAACCTGCCTGCAGCTCCAGTTCCAGAGGATCCAAGATCTTCTCTTCTGTCCTCTATGGGCACTACCTGCACATGGTGCACATACATACAACAGGAAAAGCACTCATACACATAATATAAGAAGTTAATAATATTTAAATAGAAAGAATATAGTATGATGCTAGTAGAAATCACCTCAGATAAATATATCTATACTTGAACTTAAGACTCTTCCACTTACCACATTAAACAACCTCTGTATATAGAATAATATAAGTCAATTCATGATGGTTAGTACACTATTGATTAGGGTTGATTTTTTTTCCCCATAAAGTGTGTTCAAATAAAATTGTTTCAGAATTATCATCACCATTTTTCTTTTACTATGAGTTAAAGAAAGGGACATAACTGTGCGTTGGCTAGATTCCATTTTATTTGTTCCAGAAAATCTTAAAATCTTTGGCAACTTTTAGTTTATCACAACTTGGACTCCCTTAACTAAAGCCTCATTTGGGCCAGAGGTTTTTAAAATAAAGCGTTTTGTGGAAAACACACAGGACTGAAATGATCCCAAAGAGGTGAACAGAGTTTGAGAAGAGAACCTATTTTCTAGATCATTTGGTTTGTCTACATAGCAATCAATTTTTCATATGCCTAATGTACTTAGAGAAGACTTGTTTCAACTTGTTAGTGACACATGCACCCTGAATTATCTGTCTATAATTTATTAATGAAATCAATTCTTAGGCTGACATACTCCACTTAGAGGAAAGATTCCTGAGGTCAACCTGTGCCTCAAAAAGAGAGATTTTCCAGCTTGCTGATATTTTTGCACCAGGAAATGATTTGTTATTTTGACGGTTTATTACCTGTCAGCACTTTCCCAAGCTACCTCACGTCTGGCACTTCTACTGACTTCAAAGAAAGTTAAAATGCATTATCTCCATGAGAGCAGGTAAGCAGGCAAAGATACAGTATCTCCTGTAAAATATGGCATGAAAAGCAATCAATGAGCCAGATTTTAAAACAACTGTTTCTAAAGAGAGGGTTATTTACAGAGGGGAATCAGGTGCATGAACACAGAGAGTATGTTTGATAATTGATGAATTGTAGGTGGTAAATATTTCACAAAATGATACATTAAAAGGGAGCTGTGGCATTTAACACATAATTCCACCTCCAGGAACATTTGGGCACAATGGATTTCCTCGTGAGGAATTACTCTAACTATAGCTCTAGGAACCTGCTCTAACTAGACTCATACTTTGTTCCAACAACAACCCAGCAGCTTCTTTATAAGCTATGCACAACCATCTATATTTTATAAGCATGCTTCCTTTCAGAGCATCATAACTGCACCACAGCCTGGGAATCTGGAGATGGTAAAAGCTTTTACACAGTTACAGTAGAGAGATGAGGGCCAGAAGAAATACCTAAGTGGTAGCCTTTAGATAAATGAATGCATAAAACATATATATATATATTAGAAAAAATAATGCTTTGATAAATATCTCTTTAAATTGCTAGCTGCCTCTAGTTATACCTCAGTTCTTATAGATGAAATACAAACAACAAAGAGAATATTGTTTGCTTCAGATCAATATTTGAGGATTTACAAGTTCAGAATTATTGAAAAGCTTTAATCTTTAGAAACTATCTGATAGGACACTGTGAGAGTGCACATTTATAATCCCAGCACTTAGAAGACTGGGGCAGGAGGATCTCACAGCTAGCATAGCCTACACACTGAGACAATACCGAGGAAGTACATACATACACACATATATGTAACGTGCTAATCAAAGTTACATCTTCATTAACCCTTTTAAGACAACTGTTTGTATTTCCTTTGAGAACCGCTGAGTATCTCAAAAGGTACAGCATTTGGTGTTCAGAATCATTGCCAAGATTTTGTCTGCTCACTAGTCTATTTTTAAGCTCTATTGAGTAGCAAGTGATATACAAATCAAACAAATATTCAGTGTATGCATTTTAATGAGTTTGGCCATGTTCATACACTTGTTCTAACAGTCATATATTTATGTATATATAAATATTTATTTGTATATTTCACTTAGAGAAATATTCTTAAATTACTTAGCAGGATATTTATCCCATTAATAGATTTTTAAGTACCCAATCCTGCATCATTATTGATGGCTGGGAGGTTACACTGCAGAACTCGAAATGTGATTATCTTGCTTATCTTACAGGCAGAGACTCAATTCCCACTTACCACTAACCTCACTTGTCCCTCTTCTAGTCCCTCAGAACTGCCATTTGTTTTCTGCTTTTAAAAGTTTAGCTGCTGAGTGATGAATCCTGAAACAGTTTTCAATATTTAATTTGTTCATTTCACGTGGCATATACTCATGCATGTTGCTGGGAAATGTAGGCAAAGCTACCTTTTTCTTAACAGAGTAATACTCTATTGCATATGTATAGCACATTTTCTTTACACTGTTCTCTGTAACAGGATGTTGGGCTGTCTGCTTTGTGTGAGTATGAGTGTGTGTTGTGTGTGTGTGTGTGTGTGTGTGTGTGTGTATGTATGTGTGTGTGTATGTGATGGTGACTATTGTTTCAATAAGCAATAAGTGATACACATCACTTTGAGAACTTTGATACCTTTGGATATGTTCCTGAAAATGGAACTGGTATATCATAGAATAGTTATGTTCTTTTTTAAAGGTCCTATGAAGTCTTCCATATTAGGTTTAACAGCTCTACTTAACAATGTGTGAAGATTTCTACCCTACATGTTTACCTATATTTTTATGCTTAAATAAGCCTATTAGTATATGTCTATTCAGGTATTGCATATTTTATATTATTTATATATTTTATAATATGTATATATTATATATTTGGGTATATTTATGTAAAGTGACATCTTGTTGGTTTAACTTGCTTTAATGAGCAAACAGGGTGTGTATGTGTGTATGTGTGTGTGTATGTGTGGGTGGGTGGGTGTATGCTGGTTGTGTACATCTTCTATAGAAGGTATCTAATTTATGGTATCAACTTTTTTTCTTATCAGATTGTTTGTATTATTTTAGAACTGTTGAGTTGTAAATGATCCTCTTGTCTTAGATACTAATCCATTGTCAGATACATGATAACATAACTAACCAACATTCTCAATAATAGCACAGTCTCGGTTTCTGTTTTATTGACTGGAGCTAGAATGTTGTAGGAAAGTCTTTGAGAGCTTGAAGGCCTTATGAGCTCTTCCAGCCTTTCTCTGCCTCACCAATGAACAGTCTTCTTTCCCGTTTTCTCCTCTGCCTTCTGCAAGCAACGCTAAGCCCAGCAGCTCCCAGCAGAGGGCAAATCCACAGCTGTTTATCTTCACAGCCTTCAGAACTACGAAGGATAAACTAATATCCAACAATCACCCAATTCCAGATGCTAGCACAAATAAACACAGAGAGTTTCAAGAGACGATAATTTTTCCCTTATTTCTCAAATAAATATCTTTCAGATTTTGATGGAATTGTAGATTGTTTCTGGTAGTATGGGCATTCTTAGGAATATTTGTTCAATCTCTGTTCTTAAAATGTATCTTTCATTGTATGCTTGTCTCCTATAGCTCCTTTATTTATTTATTTATTTATTTATTTCGATTTTATTAGATTTTTGTTACTTAAAACAATTTTTAAATTTCAATATATTTTTTTCCTCATTGTTTCCTTCACCCAGACCTTCCATATACTTTATTCAGAACAAAACAAAACAACTATACAAAAGAAAATATGACAATATTCAGAAATAAAATAAAATAAAAATAAACCACCAAATAAAGCACAGAAAAACAAAACAAAACAACAAGACAAAACAAAACAAAAACTGTGGTGTTCATTGTTTGTTGATCAACTACTCCTGATCCTGAGATCTGGCCTGAAATTGTTGACATACACAGGATTGTAGAAAACTCTTTTTCCTTCTCCTAGTAGAGGTATAAATGGCACACAGGTAAGCTGTTGGTCTATACTCTAGGAGCTAGGTTTTCATGTATCCATTTAGTCATTCATATTTTAACATAACATAAAATATATCAATGTAAAAAAGAAATTATCACACTGAAGTTGAACAAGACAAAACATTAAGAAAAAAAAATCATGCGAGAAGGCACGGGACTCAGAGACCTACTTGTTTATACACTCAGTCCTGTAAGAATACTATATGGAAGCCCTAGTATACTTAGAGTACCCAGTGAAGACCTGTGTGGCTCTGTGCTTGTTGCTTCTGTCTCTGTGAGTTCATCTCTGTGCTTGTTGCTTCTGTCTCTGTGAGTTCATCTCTGTGCTTGCTGCTTCTGTCTCTGTGAGTTCATCTGTGTGCTTGCT
>NC_034598.1:52392632-52398669 GCF_900095145.1 Mus pahari | reverse complement strand
CTGTGTGCTTGCTGCTTCTGTCTCTGTGAGTTCATCTGTGTGCTTGCTGCTTCTGTCTCTGTGAGTTCATCTGTGTGCTTGCTGCTTCTGTCTCTATGAGTCCATCTCTGTGCTTGCTGCTTCTGTCTCTGTGAGTTCATCTGTGCTTTGTACATGTTGATTTAGAAGACCTTTCTTCCCTGATACCTGATACCCTTATACTCTTCCTGCCTCTTCTTCTACAAGGTTCCCTGAGCTCTAAAGGGAAGGATTTAACGGAGCATTCCCATTTAGAGTTGGGTTTTCCAGGGTTTCTCAATCTCTAAAAAACATCTGGCTATGGTTCTTCATATTTGTTCTCACCAGCTGAGCCTCTCTGTTGGTGGTTAAATAAGGTCCTGATCTGTGAGTTTAAGCAGAATATCATTAGGAGTCATCATGTTTAATGACAACTTATTATAACTATGTACTTTTTGCTTTTTTGCCAGTATTATTAGGTTTTATCTTGGCCACCCAGTGTAAGGTATGGGTTCCATCTCATGGAGTGAGCCTTAAGTCAGATCAGCTATTGATTGGTAACTCCAGTAAGTTTTATGCTACTATTACCTTAGCACATCTGGTAGGTTGAATGCCATTGTAGATAAAGTGTTTGTGGCTGACATAATGTTTATGTTTCTCTTTTCATAGTGTGCAAAGTACCTCCAAAGACTTTAGGACATAATGGTGAAATCTCCAACTGGGCACCAGCTCAACATCTCCTTGTTCTATTTAGTGAGCTGTTCTTCCAGCACTGAGGCCTTGTCAGTCTGTAGAGAGCAACCTATCGTCTTCGCAGCAACCTGAGTAGTTTGGGAGTTGAACACTGTTTTATGTGTTATATTATCTTACTATCACTTTTTAAAATATAATTATCATTTAAATTTAGAGGGAAAATGACATTGGGGATTTTCTACTATTAACTTTTATATGGTGAATTTCACCTTATTACCAATGTATAGGGCATGGAAGCACAAGGCTGCAGTCTCAAGGCCTATTCTCAAAGTGCCCTTCAGCAGCAGTGCACAGTTATTTAAAGAGTAAATACGGTCATCTTTGTCAAAAAATCAAAACTTGTAAATTAAACGCTGTTACCATGTTAGCCTGATGTTTTTGGTAATTTGAACAAATTGTGGCTATATACCATGTCAAAGTTCCTGAAAACACGGGAGTTGAATTGGAATAACTTAACTTTGTGTTAAAATACAAAATGAATTGCTTCATATGAAATTTCAGAGATGTAAATTCTGAATATTCTTCTTATTTTGATTGCAATAGAACTCATATATATTTCCCTAGTAGATTGACTAAACATGAACTGCAGTATCCTCTTACAATATTATAAAAATTGGGATATTGACTAAACCTTTGCTTTTCTCAAGTAAAATTATAAACATTTTGATTAAAGTGAGAAGCTATAAAAACACATTTAGACAGTCCATAGTATTAAATGTTTAGTCAACCTATTTTAAATACTTTATTCAAGATGCAATTCTATTTAAAGAAGTAAACCCTTAAATATCTAATAAGATATATTACCTTGTCAGCACATTTAAACTGCAATCACTATCATAGCTGACACCACTCATTTTGTTCCAATTAAAATGAAATATAAATCCACAAAAGCAATTTTGGTAATTGCTTGAGCAAAATAAATTCTGACAAAATGAAAGCTTCAGTAGTGTTTGCTTTAAAGCTTACTGCTCTGCAACCTTTCCTGTAAGATAACATGAAAACCACCATGACCCTATCCAGGACAAGAGAAAGATCCACCACAATTGACTCTAAAGTACTGTTAATCAAACTATATTCCTATTCTTATATCATTTCCACTGATTATTTTAACATAAGACCACCATTAAAATCAAGGAATGGAAAATGATTAATTCACTGTGTTTAAATAACTAGCATATTTATTCATTCTTTCCCTTCTCATACAACTTTCTGTCATTCATTCCATGTGTCCAACATTATAAGCTTTAGAAGAGTTCTTGATACTTACATCATCATCTACTTCTTAGCATTGAGACAAAACATTTTCCTGAAAATGTTTGCCCACCAGGAATTGCATTAATATACATTTGTCGTTTAATGAATAAGAACATATGTGTACTTTCTGAATTAATATTTATGGTTATTTTTACTAATATTTTTACTTAATAATGGGAATAAAAGAGATTGCTTTGCACATTTCAGGATTTTGGATATAAATAACTAAGCATTTCCCATCATCAATGTATTAGTCAGGGTTCTCTAGAGTCACAGAACTACTGGGTAGTCTCTATATAGTAAGGGAATTTGTTGATGACTTACAGTCTGTAGTCCAACTCCCCAACAATGGTCAGCAGCAGCTGTGAATGGAAGTCCAATGATGTAGCAGTTGCTTAGTCCCTGTCTTAGTCAGTGTTTCTATTCCTGGACAAAACATAATGACCAAGAAGCAAGTTGGAGAGGAAAGGGTTTATTCAGCTTCCACTTCCACATTGCTGTTCATCACTTAAGGAAGTCAGGACTGGAACTCAAGCAGGTCAGGAAGCAGGAGCTGATGCAGAGGCCATGGAGGAATGTTACTTACTAGATTGCTTCCCCTAGCTTGCTCAGCTTGCTTTCTTATAGAACCAAAGACTACCAGCCCAGGGATGGCACCACTCACAAACGGCCCTCCCCCTTGATCACTAATTGAGAAAAATGCCCCACAGCTGGAGCTCATGGAGGCACTGCCCCAATTGAAGTTTGTTTATCTGTGATAACTCCAGCCTGTGTCAAGTTGACATGCAAAACCTGCCATTACAGTCTCACAAGCAAGCAGGTGAGAAAGAGAGAGTGAATCTTCCTCCTCCCAATGTCCTTATGTAGGTCTCCAGCAGAAGGTGTGGCCCAGATTAAAGGTGTGTGTCACTATGCCTGGATATGGGACTTGCTTTGTGACCTTTGATGACCTTGAAGTAAGTCAGAGATCTCCCTGTCTTAATCTTCTGGCATTCATAGCCACTATGCCTCAAGATCTCCATGCCAAGGTTCCAGGTTAGAAATTTGTATCTCCCAGCCTCCAGATTAGGATCACAGGTGAACCTTCCAATTCTGGATTACACTTCATTCTAGATATATTCAAGTTGACAACCAGGAATAGCTCCTACAATCAATATATGAGTGTCTAGAGAATTGGCTTTAGACATACATTTGATATTTTAAAAAAAATATTAATATTAGAAGTCAGTAATGACTAGTTTTAAATATAGGTATGTGGGGATGGGTGTCTGCCTGGGGTGCACAACCAAGCCATTCTGTGGAGGTAGAACATAGTCTATGATGAGGGTCCCAGATAAGGTTCTAGGGGGAATGCTGTGGTTCCTGGAGATTTTTGTGTACCCTGATGCTGCTGGGTGGCTGTGGGGAGTTGGAAACCAGGCCAAGTATCTAAACTTTCCTATGAGCCAGGCAGGAAGGTGGAGGCTCAGGCCAGGTTGGGGAGACATCCAGTTTGGAATGGGTCCCTAGAGTATTGAGGGACTGGGAGAGAGACGGCCTTCCCTGAGAGACTTAGGCCGGGGTCCACACACACACACACACACACACACACACACACACACACACACGTTGATTCCTGATGAAGGAGAAGACCCTTGCTTGTCCAAACTGCTTTAGTTGATGGCAGCAGATGGGAATGCATCCATTTTATCGGGGCAAACCTAAGATTAAATAACTTTTGCAGGAAGAGATGACAAGGAAGGAAAGCTCATTGGTTAAACACTCGGGGCCTATCTAGGTACCTGATGAGCATAAAGAACTCTAGGTTTGTATGCTACTTGACCGGTTGTAATGGTCTTCTTAATGGTGTGTCAGGGTCACATGTTCTAGGACACGGAGTCAGGCTATGAGCTGATTCTAATGTCTACCATTCTTAGTTATGAGATTTAATGTTTTTGAATCTGCTTAAACCTTTTCAGTTATTCTGTCTGGTGGCACACTTCCACTTGCCCCATACTTCCCTGTCAGTAGCCCCAAGATATAACTTGCCATGTTCCACCTAAGTCGTTCCCACTCCACCTGGCTGTCCCTGCCTTGTTACTGCTTTATGGTTTTGGCAAACCATTCAATTTCTGGTTATTCTTATCAGATATATAAAGCAATAAATCACCTTTGCATTAAATTTAAGGTAAAGAAGAATTACAGACTATACAAATGACTAGCCTAATGCTGGATATATACTAACTACTCAGTACATGTATTTATTTCCTCTCACATGGCATAGCACAAAACTACAGAATACAGAATAAAATTAAATCCATAGCCAGCATATATTGTATTATAAACTTAATCTATCTAAACCTGTGTCTATCTATATGTATAGTGACATGTCTACATCTTATCATTTGTATCAATATATCCAAATTATAAAATACTGAATTATTATATAAATACAACTCAAAGCTAATGAAAAATATTTGACAAAGAATTCTCTTAATTATCTAAAGTATCTCCATTATTATAAACACCAGAAAAATAGATTGTTTTGGAAAATAAATATATAAAATTGATTGGTTTTCAATAATTAATATTTATAATCAATCCAGCAAATTAAATGTCATTTAAAATGATTTAACTATAAATTATGAAGCATCCATGGATCAATGATACCTCTCTCAGTTTTTTGAAGAATATAATCATCAACATGCAATTAATATTGATGTAGGAACCAAGAAGTAAAGTATTTTGATAAGGATAAGCCCCTGAAAATAAAGCTAATATAGAGTTTATGTGTTATGCCATGACTTGGATCTTCAAAAATTAACATAAAGCTTCCAACAACAGAAACAATAGATTTTCTTTAGCCAGTGTTCTCAATTTATGCCCACTAGCTTTCTAGTGATCATAGCTATTATTTTAGCTTGGAATATAGTCTGTCAGAAATCACACCAGATATGATTTCAATCATGTTTCTTAGTTTCTCAGTCTAAAGACTATGGAAATTGCATTTGCAAGCCTCTGTAGGAAGTAAGATCTTGTGATAACAATGACAAAGTTATCTGAGAAAAACAGATACCAATATCTTGTATTTGTCTAAGTAGAGATGAGAATATATTAAAAATAATCTCTGGACAAAGGAAGGAAATAGAAGTCTCTGCGATTATTCATTGAATTGCAGTTTCCTTAATAGGCAATTCCAATTTCCCAGACAGACAAAGCAATTCCTAATGTGAGGTATGAAGATGTGAAGTGGGCAACGGTAGCTGTAGATTTCATGGTGTACCAATAAGCATAATTAATGGTATTATAAAATGAATCAAATATATGTCAAGCTACATTTAAGTGAGGTAAAATAATCACTAAATATGTGTTTCTACAATGTTAACTGTATGCACTTGGTACTGGATAGTTGGATAGTATGCCCTTCTATGGGGAAGACCATTTACCCTCCTCTCTGCACTTAGTTGCTTGTAGTTCTCTGTCTAGAGCTATGACCCAATGGGCTGTTCCCATTCCATCTTACCATGTTCTCTGATGGTCCATTATTCAGGCTACATTAATATATTTAGAAATACACACAAACATACACATGTATGAAAATGTAATGCAAGTGGAGAAAAGTGGTCATGAATTGTATAGAAAGCAAGAGGGTTGCATAGAAAGCATTGGAGGAAGATGGGAAAGAGAAGATGAGGTAATCACATCATAATTTCAAAGGGTAAAGGACATCACCAAATTAACATTGTCAGTTTTGAGCTATAATAACATTTTGGAACTATTTTAAAGAAAATTATTCATTAAAAACATGAAGCAGAGTTTGTTCCCTTCTCCTTCCTAATTTCTCCAACAACACAGTTCATTCTGTACACACAGTAGGGCACAATAAAACACCACATGCCAATGGGAGAGTGTCTTCTCAGAAATTTCTTTCATGCTTTTGCTTAGTGGGATATTTTCTTTCTTTTTTAATTATTATTTTCTTTATTTACATTTCAAATGCTATCCAGAAAGTTCCCTATACCCCCCCCCCCGCCGCTGCTCTCAATGTCTCTGC
>NC_034598.1:52381023-52391489 GCF_900095145.1 Mus pahari | reverse complement strand
CCTTCCCTTTCTTTTCTTTTCTTTTCTTTTCTTTTCTTTTCTCTTCCTTTCTCTTTTCTTTTCTCTTCTCTCCTCTCTTTTCTTTTCTCTTCTCTCCTTTCTTTTCTTTCTTATTTTCTTTAATGGATTAGCTTCTTAATTTTACAAGTCATCAGTAAGTTTAATGCTGTCTCCATGTTCCATGCGAAGCTGGTGTGTGTGTGTGTGTGTGTGTGTGTGTGTGTAATACCCAATGCTAAGAGGAGACAAAGCAGACACTTCTCCATTATCCACTAAGCGTTCCATGTCAGCTTAGCTGTCATCTGCTGACCAAGGAGACACCCTCCCAAATAGAGGTTAAGCACTTGAAAAGTTACATTTTTCCTGTCTAAAATTAAATTGTCATGTAAATGTGGAGTGGAACTTAAACATTCTAAGGTAGAACACAGAATACAAGATTCTGAGTCTTGTGGATGTTTGAATATATGCCAGCATAAATAGCAGGTTTAAAAACACTTAGAAAACACATTCTACTTGGAGTTCCTCACACTCTCTCTTACTGATGACTTTCTTATTTTCTTACTTGAATTTCCAAGACTTTAACTTCTGAAATGTCAGTATAATGAGCTTTAGAAAAGGCACTGCAAAAATCTTTTTTTAATAAAACACTACTTAAAGTGCAGTCACTGTCCTGTCAGATCTCGGCAAGTGAGACATTTGCAGGATTCCAGTTCTTAAAAGGAAGGGGAAATGAGTAGAAATATTTTCTATAGCTTTAGGTTGTCCTTTATAAAAAAGTTTACTTAATAATTTATTTGGTTTGAATATGTGCCTGTGTGCCTGTCCATGTGTGCCACAAAGCAAATATGAAAGTCAAAGGACTATTTCGGAAAATCTGTTCTCTCTTTACACCATTAGGTCCTGGGAATGGAACTTAAATTTGTCAAGCTTAGCAGCAAGTAGCTTTACCTTGTCAGTCATCTTGATGGACATTCACATGGTTCTGTCTGTTTAAAATATCTTAATATGTAAATAGTAATGTTAGTATGACACATTACACATCAGTTAAATTATTAAAACATTTTAGATATGTTATTATTAAGTGAACATTATAGTTTCTTCAGACTTAACTCTTTTTTTCAAGATATTCTTATTCTTCTTATTCTTCTTTTATCTGTTTTTTTACAGTTCAGTTGTTATCCCCCTCCCTCTGCCCTTTGATTGTTCCTCACCCCAAACTGTTCCTCCACTGTCTCCAAGAGGATGTACCCACCCCCCACTCCATTCCACCAGAACTCTAAACTCCCTGGGCCCTCAAGTCTCTTGAGGGTTAGATGCATCTTCTCTCACTGATGCCAGACCAGGCAGTCCTCTGTTGTATATGTGTCGGGGGCCTCATATCAGCTGGTATATGCTCTCTGGATTATGGCTCACTGTCTGTGAGATCTCAAGTCCAGGTTATTTGAGACTGATGGTCATTCTGTGGGAGTCGCCCTCCTTCTCAGCTTCTTCCAGTCTTTCCCTAATTCAACCACAGAAGTCCTGACTTCATTCCATTGGTTGGGTATAAATATCTGCATCTGACTCTTTCAGCTGCTTGTTGGGCCTCTCATAGAGAACAGCCTATAAGCACACCATAGCATCAGTAATAGTGTCAGGCCTTGAGCTGTATCTCAATTTGGGCCTGTCACTTGATCTCCTTTCCCTCACGCTCTTCTTTATTTTTTGTCCCTGTAGTTCTTTTAGATGGAGAATTCACAAAAGGGGAATCTTGGAAGGCTGAGAAGCAATTAAAGAAATGTTCAAACTCCTTAGTGATCAGGGAAATGAAAAGAAAAACAACCCCAAGATTCCAACTTACACCAACCAGAATAACTAAGATCAAAAGCTCAGGTGACAGCACACGCTGGTAAGGATTCAGAGAAAGAGGAATACTCCTCCTCCATTGCTGGTGGGATTGAAAACTGCTACAACCACTCTGGAAATCAATCTGGAGTCTCCTCAGAAAATCGGAAATAGATCTACCTAAAGATAGAGCTTTGCCACTCTTGGGCCCCACCATGGCAGAGGGGCGCTTGCTCCACTAGGTTCATAGTGGCCTTGTTGGTGATAGCCAGAAACTGGAAACTACCCAGATGTCCCATGACAAAATAATGGATACAGAAAATGTAGTTCATTTACATAATGGAATACTACACAGCTAGTAAAAACAAGGACACTGTCTTAGTCAGGGTTTTTATTCCTGCACAAACATCATGACCAAGAAGCAAGTTGGGGAGGAAAGGGTTTATTCAGCTTACACTTTCCATGCTGCTGTTGATCACCAAAGGATGCAGGACTGGAACTCAAGCAGGTCAGAAAGCAGGAGCTGATGTAGAAGTCATGGAGGGATGTTCTTTGCTGGCTTGCTTCCCCTGGCTTGCTCAGCCTGCTCTCTTATAGAATCCAAGACTACCAGCCCAGAGATGGCCCCAGCAGGGTTCATGCTTCTCCTCTTTCCTCACTGTTGTGCCAAGAAAACAATTTGATATTTTGCTTTAATTTGATTTTGAACCATTTTTTTTTCCTTTTTGTTCTCACAGTTCTTCATTCCTCTTTTTTCTTCTATTATATTTCAGTAAAAAGCCACACTTACACCCCAGCATCAGGGAGTGAAACCTTTAGAAATAGGTTCAAATAACCAGTAATACTGTGACCTCCAGAAGCAAACCAGAGCATAAAAATTTACAGTTTGAGTTTCTTTGTCTAAATCTGGGATCAGAAAACAGTCCACACACCAAGAATGGCTCAATAGAAAATTACTTTGGCACTGTACATACTGGAACAATACTCACTGTGTGTGTGAGATACAAAATATGTACTATGCAAATGTCGCAGTCTTAGAAATTTTCTTAGAAAATAGCTATGTTCTCACATCTATTTTCCATGGCTGCTTTATGGTTCAAGGGCAAAGTTCTGACAACCCAATAATGAGTCTATGGCCTATCAACCCTAAACATCTATTCGTTGCCCTTTATGGAAAATGTTTTCAAACCCCTGAGGTAAGGGTTTTAAATTTGATCATTATGTTAACTCCACTGAATATTTTCTTCCTTCAAAATCGTGCCTCATGACTATGGACGTTTCTATGTCTTAAGTTCTGCATTGTTTGTGCTCTCTGGCAGGGACATGATAAAATGTTCGTTTTCATCTTTAAAAGCCATTGTATATATAGAAAGGGCAGCCACAGAGTCAGATGGTTATGGACCTTTGAAAGCACAGAGTGGAAATTAAGGAACATGCTCAATTCTTAGATGTTCCCAGAGTCAGTAACCAATTGAAGACTTAGTAAAAAATGAATCAGTCATTTGCTACCATTGCCCCAGTTGAGATGGAAGAACCCAACACTAAGGACTTATGCCACACTCATGTCACCAAGTAAGAAGTGAAAAACCCTACAGTCATATCAGGAAGGCTGTTTTTTAGCCACTTTCCCATTTTGCTAGGCTAAGCAGAAAACCCCAAACCATAATTTGCTAGTTGTATGATCTTATAGAACAGGAGGGCTGCTCCCTGATATATATCATTATGGTCTGCATGCTCAGCTGGAATAATTACTGTAAGCTCTGTAGGGTTGAAAGTGAAGAAGGAATATCTAAGAAATAAAGCTGACCAATCGGCACACAGTACCCTTCCTCCAGGCATTTCCATGGTGTCTTTCCTTGGTGCACTGCTATTTTTTACACTTTTGGCATTGACTTACTTAAAGGTAAACCTAAAGGAGCAGAAACTAGATCCTAGAGACCAGAAAAGAAGTCCAGGAAGATAAAATCAGAAACAAAGCAGGTCAGATATGTGCAATTAAAAGATACAGGTAAACACAGTGAACACTCACCCTGAGATTCATGCTACCTTATACTTAAGAGAGGTGAAGAAACTTCTCAAAGAAGGTGAGACCAACGTGTATTGAAATTCGAACAAATGTCCATTTGCTAGACAAATTAGGGGAGACAACTAGGCAGAAGTATCTTAAATTCTGATTTCCAAAGGCAAAGACTGGCTAAAAATTGTTCAGAAGTTCCCATCTCACAGACAGTGATCACACATTAGAATTCAGAGCTAAAGTTATCCCTAGCATAGTAGTGATTGTGGCCTATGAAGAACCAATGTCAGTGTACTCCCTATTTTGAGTGTCAACTTGAAACACACTGGAGTTATCACAGAGAAAGGAGCCTCCTTTGAGGAAATGCTTTTATGAGATCCAGCTGTAAGGCATTTTCTCAATTAGTGATCAAATGTGGGAGGGTTCATGTGGGTGGTGCCATCTCTGGGCTGATAGTCCTGAGTTCTATAAGAAAGCAAGCTGAGCAAGCCAAAGGAAGCAAGCCAGTAAGTAACATCCCTCCGTGACCTCTGCATGAGCTCCTGCCTCCAAGTTCCTGTCCTGTATGAGTTCTAGTCCCAACTTCCTTTGGTGATGACCAGCAGTGTAGAAATGTAAGCTAAATAAAGCCATTTCTCCTCCACCTCCTTCTTGGTCATGATGTTTGTGCAGAAATAGATACCCTAAGACAGTCAGGCTGGATGAATTCCATAAGTTTTCTTACAGGAATATTTCAATTCTTGACAGAAAGGGTGGTACTATCAAAATTTCCTAAATAACAATCAGTAATTTGCATGCTGAAAGGATAATGAATCTTAAAAAAGAACTTTCATAGTGAATGATTTCGGTTCACAGACTGCATGATATCCTGAACACATGATGGTACACAACCTTTCCTTAGGTGAATTTGAAAAACCACCCAGACTCCCTGATGAAATTTCAGCCACATAGTAGTTAACACCTATTGGCATGGTAACAAACACCTAGGAGGAAAACTTCTTTAGTGCCAGTAAGAGAGTTTCTAGATTGACTTAATTGAGGTAGGAAGACCAATTCTAAATGTCAGTGGCTCCACCCCAAGGGACAGGGCCATGAGTAAAAGGAGCAAGCAGGAAGATTACTAGTATTCATGGTTGTTTGCTCCCTGGCTGTGGGTGTGACATGGCCACCGTTGCCTCCATGAAGCTCCTGCCTCCATATCTTTGCTACCAGGATGGATGTACCCATAAACTAAGAGTCACTAAAGACAAAACAGCCCTACTTTCGTAATCACAAAAGGAGGAATGCAAGAAAAGCAATACAGGCTGTCATGGGATGCATCCCTGGCCTCAAAGTCAGTCTTACATAGACATGTAGAAACTACAGCAGAAATGGAAGCTAAAGTGTACCAACGAAAGCTGGGCAGTGAAGAATAAGTCGGTTTGAAGTATATAAACCTTAAGTGATCAATATTTCTTAGGAGTTACAAAATTCTTAAAAGAGATGACGTTTGAAAATTACATTTTTGTTGGAAATCTTTGCTATCAAAATATTTACTTTTGAAATCTCTCTGATAGATATTGAGCTGAGGTGGGTGAAACAAACCATAGTTGCTATCCAGATACGTAGGGGGTTGAATATAATTAAACTAAACTTTCATTGTATCCAAAATAGATAGAGCTTTAGAGCATCTCATTTAGTTATCTGATGCTCAGTTCTATGTCCCTTCTTCTGAACTACACAAGAAAATTGTGTGTGTGTGTGTGTGTGTGTGTGTGTGTGTTTCTATCTTGATGAGGAGATAAAAAAGTAAGTGTATTCTAAGCATCACAAAAACAACCCAATGAAAATCCATTTAAAACAATATACCAAGACAAAATTGCTAGCCATTTAAGATTTATTCTGCAGACTCCAAATGCTTATGAAGAAAAATGAATATATCTATGGATAAAATGGAATGTAGAATGTGTCTGATCAGCTTTAGCCGCAGATCTTGTGATTTATGTTTCATGGAAGGTAGAAGATTTATCATCAATGAGTTTCTGTTCTTCATGATGTGTAGCATGTACTGTGCCTAAGGGTTGGAATATGAAAATAATTACTGCTTATCACATTAGCTATCACCCCAAGACTGACAGTAATGTGCACAAGGCATCAAAGAATTCAGTAAGCTTAGTGAATTCTGTTTTAAAGGAATATAGATCATATGAGCAGGATGACACATAAAGGAGTAACAGAATAGGTAAATTATTCACATTTTTCAGTTGCTTGTTCTATGATGAACAGGCTTGAAAACTCTCATTCCTGAGACCCTGAAAGGCATTTCATTCTGATCTGTCTTATTTTTGTATATTCAACAAATTTTGAACTGCAGTAAAAGTCACAGATGTAGAAATCAGCAGTGTAAACCCTGGAACTGAGAGGAACTTCAAACATTAATTCTGCAGCAGTCTGCCTTATCTCGCTTTTAAGATTTCTTCTCTCCAAAATGGAATCCTCACCCATTACCACGGTCACTCCCTGTTGGACCCCCTCTTAGCACTTACCAATCTGCACTCGTTTGTCTTTTGTGTCTATGGACTGGATTATTCTAGACGCTTCAAACAGAACTGAATTGAAAGATGTGAACTTCTCTCCCTGGATTTTTTTTTTAAAACCTTACTATCATGTTTTTAAAGATAGCCTTTTCTGTGTGCATCATTTGTTACTTTTTGTGGTTGAAAATATTCTGATTACAAATGGATATGTTGATCCTACAGTGAAGTTATCTTATAAAATGATTTCACAAAGATTCATTTTTATTTAGTATCCAATTATATATATATATATATATATATATATATATATATATATATATATGCCATATATCTTGATATTCACACCTCTTTTTCTCACTCCAATTTCTCCCAGGAACCCAAAAAACATCTCCATCTCCCCTTCTTGTCTTCCTTTTATAACTTTTCTTCCAATATTTTATAGCTGGCTCTGATTAGTGCTGCCTATGCACATGTGGCTTTAAGATCATCTACTGGGGCATGGAGAAAAAGCACACTTCTAGAAAAATGTGAATTGCCTTTCTTAAGGAGCCATCAGCTACTCCTCAGCTAGGGCTGATGTCTCTGGAGTCCATTCTCCATCCAGTCCTAACTGGAATTTCTACGTGGCTTGTGTATTATGTCGGTGGCCATGGCCTCTGTGGGTTCCAGTGTGCAGCAGCCTTGTCAAGTCTAGACAATATTACTTCACAATACTGCTCTCCATCTTCACACTGTAATATGTGTTCCACCCTGTCCTCTACAGAGTTCTCCATACCTTTGGGGCATGACAATTTGGTTGTCACAACTCTAGTTCAGCATTCACAGTCTTCTGTTCTCTGGACTTTGAATAGCAATTGTCTACATCAATAATTTCTTTCTTCAATGAGGTGCTTCTCTCATGAAGCACAAATCAGCAAACATAACTATTTAGAAAACATCGTGGCAACATGACCATTTAGAGAAGACAACAGCAAGCACAACAACACTAACAGATTGGTCCCTTGAGCTCATGACTTTACCAGCCTTAGGCTTTAACATTGTATACATTACAAGTCATGAAATCCATTCTGTATCTCAGGCCTCAAATCTATTTAAGGTTGTACTTGATTTCCTTGCATAAATAGTCTTGCAACTATATAATACTATTATGCATTTTAATTCAGCGACATTGCTACATGGCAAACAGTGTGGCAAGGAATCACATCCAGAGACCTTCTGAGATCTGGCTGGAATGGCACACCTTTAATACATCTGGCTGGAATATAGACAGGCCATTTAGTCCCTAACAATGGAGATGTGTTTGTAGAAAAAGAGCAGTCATGTTTGGAAGTGACTTTAACTTGAGGGACAGACAATGTGATGAATCAGAAAAATATTTGACATAATGAGTCAGAGACAGGACATGGCCAACTCTCTGGAGAAGAGACAGGAACGAAAAGCAGTTGAAAAGAGCAGCAGAAGCAGAAACAGCAGCAGAAGACATAAACACACACACACACACACACACACACACAGAGAGAGAGAGAGAGAGAGAGAGAGAGAGAGAGAGAGAGAGAATATGAGCAGAGTCATTTTTATCAGGATAGGTTTACAGAAGCAGGTCACAGGCGAAGACAGAAAAGTAGAACAAATTGCTGAAGTTAGCTTCAAGCCAAGCAGAACATTTCAGTCAGAAGCTGAGAGAAACCATTTTCAATCATTCAAAATGAAGAGGAGTTTTGAATAAGAACACGTGACTTGAACTAGCCAGCCAGAGTTCAGAAAGAACTGGAAAGAATGATCTTATTCAGCAGTAATCCTCTAAGAAACAATTATATCTAGTAAGTAAAAGTTAACTTAAAAAACACAGTTTTTTGTTTTTTTTTAAGCTGGGCCTTTAATTCCAGCACTTGGGAGGTAGAGGCAGGCAGATTTCTGAGTTTGAGGCCAGACTGGTCTACAAGGTGAGTTCCAGGACAGCAAAAAACAAACAAACAAAAAACAAAACAAAACAAAACAACAACAAAAACAAAAACAAAAACCACATCGTTTTTTGCCTCCAGATAAAACCCTTAATATCTTTTTCTCCACCAGAAACTTTCATAGCAATTTGAAACACTATGAAAGCTACCCAGTGGTAAGAGTTTCTTTGTTAATTCAAAACTGACATTTTTTTGTATGTGTTCTCTAACCAGAGTGTCTAGTGGCTTCATCAACAAGGTCTTAGTATCTAGTAGTTCTGATGGGCAACCAAGAGCAATGCTGATAACCTCAATTGGTTTTGATGTCTGTGAGAATTCCCTATCCTATAACTCATAGGAAGATAAGTCATGAAAGGCACTTAGATGTTAATTGAAGCACATCTATATTGGCAAGGAGTTAGTTTACTAATATCAAGTATTTCTTTTCCAATATCATACACAAACATACCCACAAACACAGAATTAATTTAGAAAACTCTGGAGCTTTACAAGATTTCTTCATGCGGCCTTTGTTTTAATGCAAGATCTACTGTTATTTGAACACACACACACACACACACACACACACACATTCACAGTTCTCATTTCTTACTATGATAGACTCTGATTTGGCTGGCATGATGAAGACCTTATCTTTCAAATGGAATATCTTGATTTTGCTTGCTAGGAAACAGTATTTTGTCTACTATTCATTAGAGCATATCCTTTTTTTTTTTTTTTTTTTTTTCCAAGACAGGGTTTCTCTGTATAGTCCTGGATGTCCTGGAACTCACTTTGTAGACCAGGCTGGCCTTGAACTCAGAAATCCGCCTGCCTCTGCCTCCCGAGTGCTGTGATTAAAGGCATGCGCCACCACGTCTGGCAGAGCCTACCCTTTTCGTGAATTGTTTATTATCCAAAGAAAGTCATGAGTTAAAATTATTTTCTAGGTTTACTGCTTTTGTTTATCATTGTATATGTTCACATACATTATATTTGACCTGTTTGCTATCTATTGACTTCTATCTATATCTATCTATCTATCTATCTATCTATCTATCTATCTATCTATCTATCTAACATTTACCTATCCATATAGCTATCCATAGTAGTACTCTGTTTTTATGCCTATGTTTGTGTTAATAATAACAAAGTAGCATTAATAACTAATAAGCAACGAGGGACTAGGGGTATAACAATAATTTTTATTCTGACATTGAGTCAGAAATTTTGTCCACTTTCCATATGTTGTTGTCTTCTCTGTTGATTTGGAGCATGGAAAAGAAGATTATAAAGTACTATGAAGTAAGCTTTTATATGCCCTACTTTCAGGTTCATAAGCACTTCTGTTCACATTAAGTTGGTTAGAATACCACAGTTTTCCCTTCTCTTTGTAGAAAAGCAAATGGCAGATTAAATCTAGCTGTGTGGCTTCAAAGTAAAGAAAGCATGTAGTTGTACTTAGTCAATACCTCTAGGTCAGCAGTATTACTTCTGTTTATGATGAACCCAATATGCATAATTGTGATCACTCCAGAGGTGGATAGATAGAATAGTTGATTATGACTATTTATTATGTCTTATTAACACCATGGTCAAAGCTGTGATGACAGCTGGTTTGTCACTGCCACAATGACACTCCCTAGGGACATGTAATGAATTTCTCACAATAACTGATGATGATTTTATCTTTAGAGGGGCCAATAAGTTACGATCAAATACCTAGAGCAATTGTTGAAGAATAATGATTTATATGGCTTTATGGACATTAATTATTCTCATAAAATTGGGTTAAATGTTTTTAAAGAAATTCTTTTCATTATATACCTAATCATATTAAAGAATTATCCATGGACTGTTAGAGTTAGCGTTTAATATGTTCTGAGTATGTCCCCTAAGGATTTATGTGCTGAAATTTAATCCCCATTATTAACAGGGACTGCGATTCCAGGATTATATTCTGGTTGTTTCCTAAGAAGAAAGAGGGAGAGAGCAGAGGAAGCATTCCTGACACTCTCCATGACAATCTCCACGACAGTCTCCATGACAGTCTCCATGACAGTCTCCATGACAGTCTCCATGACAGTCTCCATGACAATCTCCATGACAATCTCCATGACAATCTCCACGACAATCTCCATGACAATCTCCATGACAGTCTCCATGACA
>NC_034598.1:52364323-52380798 GCF_900095145.1 Mus pahari | reverse complement strand
TCTCCATGACAATCTCCATGACAGTCTCCATGACAATCTCCGTGACAATCTCCATGACAATCTCCATGACTCTGGCCATTTGATCCGCTGCAGGGTTTTACTAACAGAAAGGTGATCAATGGATTCTGTACTTTCCCTTCCATGAAAACCATGCCATAATTTCCTTAAATGAAAGTATTTTATAAAATGTTTTATATCATTATTAATTATTCTGGAATTTAATTTATTATTTAAAAATGTAATGAAAGAATTCCAGAAAGATGTATGTAAATGAGTAGATAATAATGCATGAGTAGATAATTTTCAATATGCTAGTGTGCCATGCTATTTTTGAAAATTTAATTTTTAAGAAAATGTGAACAAAGAGGTATGTTTCATAGTTACTTTTGCAAGGATTAGACTAACAAAATTTCATTAGTCAGGTTTCTCAAGATATGTGCTAAAGCTCTTGTGAATGAGTGTTATATTTGTCAAAACATAATCTGAACAAAAATTAAATAAATTTAATTTCATTAACTTCAAAATGGCACAGATATTAAAAGCAATTCCCACAATAAATTTCTGTTGTACGAAATAAATAAGGTATACGCTAACATTAAAAAATTAGTATATATGTACACATCATGCCCAAACACACACTGTAGTGGCTATTCCTGGTTGTCAACTTGACTATATTTGAAATGAACTACAATCCAGAATTGGAAGGCTCACCAGTGAACCTAATCTGGACACTGGGAGATAGAAGTTTCTGATCTGGATCTTGGTATGGAGATCTTGAGACACAGTGGTGATTGAATCCAGAAGATTAAGACAGGGAGATCTCCGAGTCCAAGGTCATCTTTAATCTGGGCTACACCTTCTGCTGGGGACCATATAAGGACATTGGAAGAAGGGAGTCTGGCTCTCGCTCTTTCGCCTTCTTGCTGTGTGGGACTCAGCAACTGCTAGATCCTTGGACTTCCATTCACAGCTACTACTGAACCATTGTTGGGATTTGGACTGCAGACTGTAAGTCATCAATAAATTCCTTTACTATATAGAGACTATCTGTAAGTTCTGTGACTCTAGAGAACCCTGACTAATACACACACACACACACACACACACACACACAAAATATTTGGAAATAATCCTTTTTGACACATGGTCCATATCATACGTTTTGAGATTGCTTTTTGAAGTTTTCAATTAAACTTCATCTTTAGAAGCTGTTGGGAATACAACAATCATTAAAAACAGAGAAAGTTCTACATGCCAATCACCCATTTCCCTTATTATCAGATTAGCCTGAATGAAGATTGATATATAATTAAGATTCTGTATTTCACATGGACATCACTATCAATTTTACCAAATAGCCCCATTTCTGTCCCATTTGGCATTCACATTTCTTCATTTCTTCTGACCCTTAGCATTCTTCTTAACTCTGACAGATCTCCACCTCCTCCAGAGTTTCTCTTATTGTTACTAACTCTCGGGTTGAATAAATATTTAGCATTTTCTGGATACTTCCTTGATGTTGAATTTTCTAGTAATTTGATTGTATTTAGTGAATAAACTTTGTCATGTTTCTATTCTTTAAACTTTATTACAATTTATGTTCTGACCACAATGTGAACCAATGTTAAAGTTGTATTTTACTACTGAAGAATATGTAGCATTTTGGGTTGAAGAAAATATTTGATAACAGCCAGTTAAATTTTTTTGGGGGGGAGAGTTGTGTTTCATGTCGTCTCATGATTTTTTGATTTGAAAACACATTGGAATTATCATGCAGATCTACAAAATTGACTATAACATCATTATTAGTTACCCTAATTTTTCTGCATAATCTTTGTTCTGACATTGACTTCTTCAAAAGTTAATACAATCTTTGCAGAAATCATAAAATTCATGGAAATTCAGTATATGTATTGCTTTCTAATACTTTATTAAATTGCTTATTTTGTGGCAAGTTTTTAAATACAGTAGTGTTTTGTGTATGTAAAAATCTAATATCCTCTGCTGGTAATGATTCCATTATTATCTGTATTTAGTATGATTATAATTTTTAACCATTGTTTAAATTGCTACAGTCCTTGTCTCCTCTGTATCCTTTATTTCTATCATTTTTTGAACTTCCTTGAGTAAAGAGAACTTTTATTTTCAAATAATTTCTAAAACAATATTTTGTAATAAATTTTAGTTAATTATATATTGAATACATTTAACAATGATAACTGGGCTGCTGAGATGTTCAGACTTAGATGCATACAGATCTGAATACGACATAGCCACTGTCACTCTCCTACCCATCTTGAAAAACTTTTGGATAATCATCTCCTAATGTTTGGATAATCCAATAATTTATTTTTATCTCTTTGTGTTAACACTACAAAAACAAATTTTAATGAATTAGTAGCAGGTATGCCCCACCCCCCACTTCCAAGTTTCAATACAATTCAATTCCAGAAGCAATGGCTTTAGACATATCAGTTTCTTTTCCTTAGCCAATCTTTTATCCCTATTGTTAAACTGAAATCCATTTTTGAGAGTCTGTTTGTATATCTAATGCCAAAGTGTGAATGGCTTATAATAAACCATACCACGTGTTTCCTGTGTTACTATGCAGCTGTTTCCAGTTATTCAGGAGCACCATGAATGTAGAACAAAAGACCAACAATGGCATGTCCTACTCCCAGCCCACAACCTGTTGATACCACTGAGCCAGGGTGCATATTTAGCTACCGTGAACAGTCTCTACTGTAACGATTGGCACTCTGTCTTCCCTACAAAAGGGGTCCGTATATACATCCACTTTAGTAACAGTGTTATAGGAGGCACTCTCATCATTTTATCTGCAATTTCCTGAAGGGTTTGATTGGATTAAACAATGTAGTGAACAGATTTGTAGATGCTTGTTTGCGGTTGAATCACCTATTAGAAAAAAAAATCGATATTATTTAAGACAGGGGCACCTAGCAAATGAAAATTATAGCATGCAAAAAAATGTGATCCAACTACCAAACCATTGTGTGAAACACGGCAAATGATGCCTCATAATTATAATGATGTGTTTGATCATGATATGATAACAAAAACAAACGATTAATTGAACCTTAGTTTTTGGAATAGGACAGAAATATTATTTGCTTTCTTACAGAATAAGGGAGATGTGGATAAAAGGATATAATATAAAGTGTACACAGTGTTCAGAAGAGATTTATACACTTCAGTTCCAACAGACCTCATAAATCATAGGATATTTTTATACACCAATGTACAAATATTCTATAATTGTAGCTTTGGATGGGGTTAAAAAGTTGGACCTGATATTAATCATGCAAGTCACTCTGGAAGAGTCTTGTGTTTTTATCTTGTCTTGTCATGAAGGAATTCTGCCCTTAGTCATCTTCCTAAGGGTAACAAGCAAGCTGCCCTGGAAATTAGATACATGATACCTCCCTCCAAAGCCAAGGACATGTTCCTTACTGCATAGTGTATTAAGGATAATATCTTACTCTGATTCAAAAGTCAGGCTTGCTTACTACATCTTATAAAGAACTTAATTTCCTGTCTTAGTTAGGATTTCCATTGCTATAAAGAGACACCATGACCAAGGCAACTATTATACAAGACATTTAATTCGGGCAGGCTTCAGGTTCAGACATTCAATCCATTATGATCAAGGCAGGAAGCATGGTAGTGTCTGAAGCAGAGGTGATGTGGGAGAAGGAGCTGAGAGTTCTACACTGATCCAACTTCAGCCAGAAAAGCACTGTCCCCAAGGCAGCTAGGAGGAGAATCTCAATGACTACCCCCACAGTGACACTTACTAAAAGGGCACACCTCTTTTTTTTTTTTTCAATCCAGATTTCATTCCCCTCCAGGCCCACCCTCTGACGGTTCCCCATCCTATGCCTTCTCCCTACCATCCTGTCTCCTCAAGGATGTCTCCACCCCACCCCCACCCCCACCAGGTCTCTAAACTCCCAGATACTAAACCCAGATTTGGCAGTCCTCTGCTGTATATGTGTTGGGGGGTCTCATATCAGCTGCATTCGCTGCCTGGTTGGTGGTCCAGTGGTACAGTGTCTGAGAGATCTCGGGGGTCCAGGTTAATTGGGACTGCTGGTCCTCCTACAGGGCCGTTCTCCTCCTCCTCAGCTTCTACCAGCTTTTCCCTAATTCAACCACAGGGGTCCACAGCTCCTGTCTTTTGGTTGGGTGTAAGTATTTGCACCTGACCCTTTCAGCTGCTTGTTGGGTCTTTCAGAGGACAGTCATGCTAGGTCCCTGTTTGTGAGCAGCTGCATAGCCTCAGTCATAGTGTCAGGCCTTGGGGCATCCCCCTGAGCTGATCCCACTTTGGGCCTTTTGCTGAACTTCCTTTTCCTCAGGCTCTTCTCCATTTTTGTCCCTGCAGTTCTTTCAGACATAAACAATTATGGGTCAGAGTTTTAACTGTGGGATGGCAACCCCATCCCTCACTGGATACCCTGTGTTTCTGCTGGAAATGGGTTCTACTAGTTCCCTTTCCTCACTGTAGGGTATTTCATCTAAGGTCTCTCTCTTTGAGTCCTGAGAGTCTCTCACCTCCCAGGTCTCTGGTATATTCTGGAGGGTGTTCCCAACCTCCTGCTGCCTGAGGTTTCTGCCTCCTGTTTCCATTCTTTCTGCTGTCCCTCAGGGCTTCAGTCTTTTCCCCCAATACCAGATCATGTTCTCCTCTTCCCATCCTGTCCTCCCTGTCCCCTTTCCCATCCATGTCCCTTCCTCCCTGCCCCCTCCTGTGATTGCTTTCTGCTCCCTCTCGAGTGTGGGATTAGGCACCCTCACTTGGGCCCTTCAGCTTGTTGACCTTTTTGAGTTCTGTGGACTGTAGACTGTGTCTTGGGTATTCTCTGCTTTATTTGTTTTTTTGACTAATATCCAATTACTAGTGAGTACACGCTATGCATGAAGGGCACACCTCTTAATAGTATCACTACTACATGAATCTACCAGGGCCAAACCTATTCGAACTACCATTTCCTAAGCTTCGGGCTTCTTTATTGTACGGCAACACATGAGAGAGAAAGAGCACAAGGTTCTTTCTGTGTCATCCTCTGAGAGCAGAAACTTAGACACAGTAAAAGGGCCGAGAGAATGGCTACTCTAATCCCTTTAAGTAATAACATGGACTTCATCTATGGTCTAGGAGTTTTAATTTTCCAAATATGTCCACAAAATGTGGTGGGTTGATTTTTATTACCCTGTAAATAAGGCAAAATTCTGGGACATTTACATCCCCTTATCATTAGTGCTCTATAGTAGGAAAAATTTAGGATTAGGGATACACAAAAAGGACAATGAAGGTATACCATTTAAGGACACTGGAAATATTAACATTCACAGGATAGGCAAGATATGCCTAGCTCTATAGGTGTTTTTCATAGCAAAGACTTCCATGAGAATGTTCTTTCCAGGGGTCACATGGTACTTTTTATGCCCTGCCATCATGAGAGTTCTTTAAACAAAATTGTTTCCTATCCTCTGGTAGACAAACTATCATTAACAGATATCCCCTTTCATCTTCAAACCATTTCCATGTTACAACTAAAAAGACAGTAATTAATAACACAGAGACTATAAAATAGAAATGTTGTATTTGTGCTTTATGGACAGATATGGTAGTGAGTCAATAAATGTGGGTCGTGGGGCCGTAATTTTTCCTGAGATACTACATGATACATATGCATCTGATGTTAAGAAAAAACTAGATCATTAAAATCTCAGATTTTAGGGAAAAAATAAAACAACAACAGGGGGTCACAGGGAAACAAATATGTCGTTTTGATTCTGAAAGTGATCACTTCAGAATAGACACCCCTGTCTTATAGATGAGACTCAGAAAGATTAAATGAGTATATTCAAGTGATTTCTCACCCAGTGATACCAAAATGAGGCTTCAGTATTATTGTACTTCAATTCTTATACTATGTCATTAATGTATGTTTTATTTTTTCTTTACTTAGGGTAAGGGCAGAAAGCAAACGCTTGCTCAGAAGTGCTTCTGCAGGCCAGAACTACACAGCTTAGTCAGATTCACAAACATGTTCAGCTTTACCACTGCCTGTGGGTCTCTGCTTCCTATACAACAAATAAAAACACACAAACAAGAAACAAGGAAAAAGGGCCAACTTCAAGGAAGCTTAAAGAACTGAACTCAGGCAATTGTTCTAGGGCAAGACGGTGGAGAAGATGCTCCCTCTATGTGAAATAACGTAAGTGACTAGTCAGGAAAGTAAACCTTACGTTCTGACCCACAGAGATGCAGCCAGCCGGGAAAGGGTGAAGTATGGATAGTCCAACAGAAAAGTGTGCAGTTTCAAAACAATCAGGCAAAAGTAACAATTGGAATGTGGCTTCATTTACTTGGCTCTCAACGAGAAGGAAACAGAAGTTAAGTTACCACTTGGGAAGCGAGACTGGCAGTCCTACCCACAGGACACACTTTGAGTTCTGCAAAGCTTCAAATTCAGTAGGGGATTTTTGAAGGTAAAGGTTAAGGCTGAGAGACAGAGCAGCTTATGGGCAGATAAAGCCTACTTTATTCACTCTGAATGAAGGCTTTGAGGCAGGTAGATGTTAGCAAGTATCTATGCACAAGTGTTCTCTTGTGCTCTCTCTCTCCTCTCTCTCTCTCTCTCTCTCTCTCTCTCTCACACACACACACACACACACACACACACACACACAAACACACACATGTACAATAGAAAGAAGAGAAAAAGATAGAGGAAAGAGAGAAACACATACATAAAGAAACAAAGACCCCCCCCCACACACACACACACACTGAAAACAGGTAGAAAATCTGTTTATGGTAAGAAAATGGAGTGCCACAGGGGTATAAAGGGAATAAGGAAGAAACGTGAACAAAGTGTGTAAGTGCCTGTGTATGACAATGCTAGAAGAAAAAACACTATTTTGTAAGCAAAATTAAACATTGAATAGATGCAAATTCTGGGGAGGGGAGAACTGACGATCTCGGCTCTACTTACAAGTGACTCCCTAGAGACTTCATAAAGGATTAGCTTTTCTGTAAGTGTTGTATAGGAGAAAAGTAGATACCCTATATCTGATTTCCTACTGTTTTACAGTTTGGATTTTGATGTCCATTTGCTTCAAATAATTACAATGCTTCCTGCACTGTCTTTCTCAATCAGTATTAAACTTATAAGAATAAGGCTTATGAATAATCCATGCTTCTTCTCCCAGATGTTAATATGGTGCTTATCATGAAACAGCTGGTAAGTATTCATCAAATTAATGGATGAGAAAATAATCATATATGAAACACATTTTAAAATATGAAGATAGATTATGAGAGAATAGAAAAATAGGAGAGTGTTTAATGATATTAAAGGAATTAAGTGGAAACCACGAGAAGGAATTGCTTCCACAACCAATTATTTGGAACCACAATTTATTATTTGGTGTAATTCCAAAGTTTAAGAAAGCATTCTAAGATTGGTTAAAGACAGTTTAAAATTTTTTAAAAATTCAGAAGTAAAGACTTAGTAATTTTTATTGTGTGCCTGAAGAAGATGATATGCACTTTTATTCCTATACTGATGTATATCACAACTTTAAAACAGTCTTGGGGTGGGTTATGGGCCCAGAAAGGCGTTTAGTGGTTAAGAGCATGGACTGGTCTTACAGGGCCCAATTTTGGTTCTCTACGTCCATATTAGGCTGCTCACAATCACCTGTAATTCCAGCTCTAGGAAATATAACATCACTGGCCAATATGCTTACCTTAACTCACATTCACAGACACACCACAAATATACATAACTAAATAAAATAAAATATAAATAACTCTTTAATAAAACTATAAATAAGTGTTTAAATAGTTTTTTTAACTTTGTACTGAAATCTTTAAAAAAATTTTGTTCACTACCATTTATACCATGTTTTTATGTAATAGTTGTCTAAGTTATAGCAGTTGGAATTCCTGTAATAAATATAAAATTAAAATGCTTTTCTGGGTGTAGGCATAATTATTATGTGCATTGTGGTTTTGTTTTGTTTTTGTTTTTTGAGACAGGGTTTCTCTGTGTAGCCCTGGCTGTCCTGGAACTCACTTTGTAGACCAGGCTGGCCTCGAACTCAGAAATCTGCCTGCCTCTGCCTCCCGAGTGCTGGGATTAAAGGGATGCGCCACCATGCCCGGCCGATTATGTGCATTCTGTAAAGAATATCATTGTCTTTCTTACATGCTGACTTCTCTGTCCTCATATCTTATTTAAAGGTAGAAAGAGCATTGTATTGCTTATGTCAAGAATCTCCTGTCTCAAGTTTGTGTAAACAATGCTTACCATCTATTCTCTGTCTTGCCAGTAAAAGCTGATCAGGCGATGGCTGGACAGAAGAGAGAATAGGGCAGAACTTCTGCCAGCCAGGGTATAGGAGAGAAGGAAGAACAAGGCAGATGTGTCTGTGATGAGGAGAGGACACATCATGGATGTCATGATCAAAAGCAACCTAAGAAAGAATGAGTCTATTTGGCTTGCAGGTTCAAAGGAAGAGTCCATGGCTCCTGGGAAAACCTGACAGAGAAGGAAGCTGGGAGATCATATTTTCAATAGCAACCATGCATTACAGAACAAATTGGAAGAATAACGAATCTATAAACATTCAATGCATGACCCTGTGCCATAGTTCAAGGTTTCATCAACAGCAGTGTGAAGCAGGGACTAAGCATTCAAGTAAATGCCCCCAACACAGTCTACAAAGAAATGCATTGCTCTGACTATTCATGATCATTTTTTCCATGCAAATTTTTGCACTATTGTTTCCAGTTCTATAAAGTAGGACATGGGAATTTTGATGGGACATGCATTGAATCTGTAGGTTCCTTTCTCAAATATAGCCATATGTACAATATTAACTATGCCAGTCCAGATACATAGGAACTATTCCCATTATCTATTATCTTCTTATGTTTCTTTTTGTTATTGCTGTTGGGAAGTGTCATAATAACATGTGTGCTTTTATAACAGTAGTAAATTAATAAATAGGATCAAGATTTACAATAGTTATTCAGTAAATAAGTATAAGTAAATTTTCTCAATTGAATGAATGAGAAATATATGGTATGAATATATATATATTTTTTTTTCAGGATTTTAATGATACAAGTAATAAATGATAAGTAAAACAAGTTGGTCAGTTAGAGAGGAAACAGTGTGCATAATTAAGATAACATGTTCTTAGAGCAATCAAAATCTTAGATAGTAAATTGGCGGTTTTTCAGATCTAGATGTGGGAGGTTGAAAATGAATTACTGCTTAATAAGCATAGAATTTCAGTTGTGCCAGACTAAATGAGTTATAGAAACAGTGGACAGTTAATGGTTCTTCAACATTATAATTATATATAATATGACTGAGATGGAAATTTTGCAAAAGTGGTATACAAATTTTGTACAAATTTGTCAAGATGACCAATTGGGGAAGTTTTTTTTTTTTTTAACAGATTTAGTAATTTTATTTTATATGCTTATTTATTCTGCAAATTTGTGTGCTACACATGTCCAGTGTCCACAGACATCAGAAGAGAGCAATGGATCTTGTGGAACTGGCATTACAGAGGTTTGTAAGACAACGTGGGAACTAGTATATAGCAGCAAATGCTCTAAACCACTGAGACATCTTTCCAGCTCTAAAATGCCAATTTTGACAACTATTTTTTAAAACTGGGAAAGCAAAAGAAAATCTTGAAAACATTTATTTGTAGTATAACCAACACACAGGGAAAACTCTCAGCTGTGTAAAACATCTTATTAAAAAAGTTATGTTGGTCTTGTAAAATATTGCTTAGTTTGAATTTTGAAATTTTTCTTTCTCTTTTGATACCAGTTGAAGAATAACGGGATTTTGACTTGTGCCTGATTCCTGTTGGTCAATGCTGTCCTGTGAGAATCAAAGAGAAATCTATTACAGAAACATGTATCCAGGAAAATATCTTTCAGGACATGTTTTCTTTAAAAAAGGTATAAAAGCTTGTGTACCTTTTATATGCTGATAATAGTAAAGTAATTTACATTTATTCTTGCATAGGTGGCATTTAAGGATGTTGAATATTTTGAATACCAGGAAGTGAAAGTTTGAGAGGCAACACTGCTAATAACGTTGCTATTGTTTGAAACACAATATAGAAATTCTGCCACCTTAACAATTCTTCACAGAATCAGCCCCAGACTACTACCAAATCTCATTGATTTTCATCAGGAATGGCTGCATTAACACCCAGAGGCCATTGCTTATGTAGAAACATTGAAGTAAATAACAATGATATTAACCCTTTTACCACTCAGAAATCTACCCACATTATAAAACTTCCAAATGCTTACTAAGCCTGTGATTCCTGAACAAGGTGTTATGTTTTCCCTTTGTTGAATTTTAATTTCAGACTTCTAGCTGTTCGATTTCAGAATCACACTCGGAAATGCTTCCAAGGCAATATCTTCTATTTCTTTCCTTCTTTCTAGGCAAATTGATCAGTCGCATTTTGAGGACTGGCTGTGTGCCCAGTTTCCACAAATGCCAAAGACTTCTGTGCACCAAGTTAATTAAAATTGACTGCTTGTTTTAGGCAGAAGAAACAGGCAGCATGCCGGATGCCTCGAAAGACTGATTGAACAATTTAAGCAAACAGAATAACCTGCCTTTCAGCTGAAGGATAAAAATACTTTATTATGTTGCTTTAGCTCAAATAAAAAGCCTTTGTAATGTTATTTTTTAATTGAAAAACCTGAAATATATACCTGTATGAAAATGAAAATGCTACATGAGTCACAGAAAACAATAAAAATATGATTTTTCACAAAAGCTATTAGGTTTTGGGTGACCAATATTTTTTTAAAAATACTTGCTGCCATTTCAAGCATATGATAATGTTTTTCTGTCTGCCCATTCTAAAAATTTCTCCAATATTGAATAAATATTTGTATATATGCATATACATAGTATTAGTTATCATGTTTACATTTTAGAAGCAGTGTGGTGGTAAACAATGTGAGTGCCTGTGTGCACATGTGTCTCTCTGTATGTGAGACGATCATTGTGTAGTTGTAAAGGAGAAAGTAATTAACCATCACAATACTTTAAAGTAGTAAATTTTCATTATGTAGGAATTTGAATTTTAAATGACCTATTATTAAAATATTTAACAGAAATCGCTATTCTAGTGCCCTAAGATGTCTACAAGTTTAAGTACTTAGTTTATGATTTTAACGTTAGTAGTGAGCTGAGACTGAATTCCAAAAGCAAACCTAAGTCACACTTTAGATGGGGCATGTAAGGCTGCTAAGGTACTGCTGCCAAGGTACCAGTGCTTCCCGATTCTCCCTGTAACACTGAAAGATAAACTTATAGACTTATTTTACAGGTGGTTCTTTCTATCTTACCACAGGTTCTTAGCCTGATAATGGTTCCAGACATATGTTTTATCTTTTGCAGTAAGCTTTAAATACAATGGGAAAGTGGCTAATTACCCCTATGATATTCCTGCAACTACTTCACAAGTGGCCATGTCTTATCAGGCCTGTCATTACTGTACCTCACAGAATTCACAGCTGGATAATGCTAATTATCGTTTCGCTCGTTGATTAGCATACATAGCACCTTCAATCTCTGTGAAAGCTAGCCAAGAAAAGTCTGTCCTTCCATGTCAGTACCAGCTGTGTTTCATATTCTTTGATTTAAGCGTGTTTTCCCTGCACTGATAGGCTCTTAAGTAACATTGTTGAGCCAAGATGGCTGGTAATACTTACGGGTTTGTGGAGCATTGCTGACCAACAACTGCAAAAGGAGGAACCAATTTCTAAATCTGTTCTGCCTTTTACAAACAGATTTATTCAATACAACAGATTTAAACATAAAAAATTTTAAACAAAAGACGTCCTTAAGACCTAAGGTTAGGCAAAGAGCTTCCTGTTGAAACCGTCAAGCATTGTTGGAAAACTGAGCAAACATTTGAGCCTGACAAAACTGGAAATGTTTTGGTGACAATCTGTAAGAAAAAAAAATTAGGCAAAATATAAAAGAAAAACGCTGTGCAGATTTTCAGAAAACACATGAAGACTTCTCAGACTCATACCGTGCGCAGCAACACCCCATTTCTTTCCTGTACCCGGGGTGACTGTTCCTTCCAATGTCATGGAGTTTTGTTGTTTTTGTTTGTTTGTTTGTTTATATTTTTATACCCAGTGAATCCATTTACTGCTGATTGTGTGTGTGTATGCCTAGGACCATTACTGTAGTGTGAATAACTTCATGGCACTGGGGATGGAACTTTGTGAGTCCTTCCCCAGTCCCCAGTGGGATTTTAGCATGCTTGATACTGTCCAGGTCTTGTGTACACTGTCACAGTTGCTGTGAGTTAATGTGTGCAACAGTACTGTCATGTGTGGCAAATCCTGTGTGCCCACAGTCACCCACCACCTGTAGCTCTTCAAACCTTTATACCCTCTCATCCAGGGTGGTCCCTCAGACTTAGCTGGATGAGGTAGGATATAGTTGTTTCATTTAGCAAGGCACCATTCTCTAATTCCCTACATAGTTGACTTCTATATTAATTGCAATTTACTGCAAAAAGAAGCTCCTCTGATGAGGGCTAGCAAATGTGCTGATCTATTGGTAAAAAGGGGGTATGTGTGATCAAGGTGTAAAGTGACAAAATACATTAAATTAATAGAAAAAAAGATAGAAAAAAATAAAACTCACTAGCCATGAGGGAAATGCAGCCAACCAACAACAGCAAAGAGAAGAAAAGTAAAAGAACTTGGGGTTAGGTCCCTTTAGCAGAATAATTCTACTTATCTATATTTTACCATAGGTCCTATGACCTAATCAGCCTCCAGCTCTTCAGTCCAGGGAGCAGCAGGACAAGCCAGAATGCAGTCTGAATCTGAAATGCAGTCTGGAAGTGGTAGCTTCCTCCCAGACCATTCATACCGCTAGTGCTCCAATAGAAATACCTTAGTGGAAAAGCCATTCTCTTGTTCTCACAGGGTTCACAGCTAGCTAAGACTATAAACTGGCTAAAGCCATACATTTCCCCCACCCCTAGTTGTGTATATAGAACCTGGCAATGTTATGAGAGCTAGCCATAGGGATGAAGTTTCCTGCTTAGTACTAGTCTGATTTTCTACCTAGGACTCAAGTATCTGGCATCTTTCTGTCAGGTCCTGAAGGCCATGAAACAATACAGTAGATAACCATGGTTTTCTTGACCCTTTAGAACCTGATGGCAGGCCCTACTGCTGGAATCACTACATACTTGGTAGTTCCCTTAAACTAAATATACTAGTGCATCATTTGCCTTATAATTCACTTTGACATCAAAGGAAGGAAGAGCTACTTCTATTCAGAGTCCTGTATAGTAGTGCACCAATCAATACTAAATAAACATAATAAATTTCTGAAATATAGATTTGCAACTCTGTTGTCCCATTTATGGTATTTATCTAGGGAAACATGATGTGTCTGCCTTTCTAGTTTAACACTGAGTCTTGGCCCTTAGCAGCTAACCAGTTCTTTGGGGGTTGGTGTTTTATCTATTTTGCCTAATTTTAAATAGTGCATTTTTTGCATGTTTTTCTATGTAATTGTAATTACAATATTCTTCCCTTTCCTTTCTTCTGCCTAAACCCTCCCACATTGCCCTACCTGCTCTCCTTCATACATCAACTCTTGTCCATCAATTGCTATTATTCCTAAGTATAACCTGTTCAGTCTCTGAGATATATGTACGTTTACAGGGCTGGCTGTTTGTCACTGAACAACCCTTGATATGCTCTTCCCTGGTGAGGACACTACTGGTCTCAGCTTTCCTCAGTCGCCCACAGTTCTTTGTATAAAACAGAGGCCTCTTGGGCTTTAACCACCCAGTTTGGCATGTGCACTGGTGTCTTCCATATTCTGCTCCTGTTTGTCCCATTTGGGTCATCACGTTGGTGAGACTTTATGGATATAGCATTTGATGTTACTAGGAGGCAAAATATCATAATAAATTCTGAATCTTCTGGTTCTTACTGTCTCTCTGTCCCTCTTACTCAATGCCCCCAGGCTTGGGGTTGAGCAGTATTTTGAAAATGTATTGGTCTCAAGAACCCTGCTTAGTGGTCTATTGTAGATGTCTGAAGAGATCTCTGACTCTGGCAAAGAGGAATTTTCTCAATGAGGAGTCAAAACCACAGAGCTGAAACTGTGGGTATGAGGACACGCATTTACAGATTGTGTTAGAAATTATGTTGGCTTAGTAAATTGGTGTTTGTAGATTACCCTATAATAGTCGTGAATTCACGGGCACTATGTAGTTAACTTAAATTCCAGTCCCAAACGTGGTATCCTTCTAGTTGAGTAGGTTTTAAGTCTAGTTAGAGACATATTGGTTGCTGTCAAGGAATGTATGCCTCTCCATAGCACACAGGGTTATTGTGCCATGCTGGGTTTTGTGGTTCGTAGGGGTCACAGCTGAGGGGGGTTGTTGGTTGCTTCTCCTTTGGAAGCTTGCATGGCAGTCCCTAGAACCATGAAAGCTAGTTCTCAGGAAAGACACCATCAGGTGAGTACCAGTAAAGGGGAGTCTGGGTTCTGATTCTCAAGCATGGCATCTTTAGCAGTGAGTGCTTGACTTCAACCTCTGTCAGGTAATCACAGATAAAAGGAGTGGGATGTAACAGTTAAAAGTCTCTTAGATAGACCTGGCCAACAAATCTAAATAGGGCTTCTCAGTTCTGGTATTGGAATATTTTAACATGGTCTTTAGCTCTTGGAGGGAGCACCGTCACACTAAATGAGAAAAGTTTATTGTTTGTAAATATATACTGAATTATGTGTATTATGTTCCCATGACAGACTGCTGTATTTTTACTTTCCAGTGTATCCTCAGACTAATCATGTATGGTCAGTAATTTACACAACAGTAAATTAAAGTTGAATGTGATTTCCTCCTGCTTGAGAGGATCTTATTAATTTACACTGACATAGAAGGCTATGTGTGTATACCATTTTGTGTGTGTGTGCATGTGTGTGTGTGTGTGTCTGTGTGTGTTGGTTGTTGGTTGACATATTTACTATAAAAATATTACACTGTATACTATTTGAGGAAAAAAGTTCTTTAACAGTCAATGGAAAATGTCAGTTTTGCAAATAAACAATAACTTAAAAATAATTTCTGTGATAGTCATTTCAGCCATACCTTTCAATAAGACATTAAATAAAGATGAGTTAGAACCCTGTCTTTTGTGTTGAAATATATGTTACAGTGCATGGAGTCCTGTAAGAACTGGTGTGTCTATGCTGGAGTATGCCAGAACTTTTTCTTTTATAAAACAACAACAACAACAAAAATCCTAATCATGATATTATTTTCAGGGGGAATATTCTTGAAATTTGATATTAGCTTCTTACTGCTGATGTATATCCTTGACAGCAAGAAAATCTCCTTTATAATTTATATTCCTGACACCTTATCTGTGGGGGTCTCTGAAAACATCAAGACCAAAATAGTTATAGTCCATAGGAGACAAGAAGGAAGTTGACCTCAGCATAACTCAGTACCTGGCATTGGTTCAAACTTCAAGAGCCGACACCATGCTGTTTATTTTTGGGAAATTTAAATACAGCACAGTTTGAATTTTTTTTTCCTGGTGACAATTATCTCTATCCTATGCTCACATTAAAGCTGGGTACATGACTAACACTGAAACTCTTTGTAAAGAACGTTGTTACATCCATAAAATCTGATCTGGTCTCAGTCATACAAATATTTCAAAGGTCACTGGGCTACAAGCCAACTAGCATTCTGGGCAGAAAATAGTTTATAAATATTTCCCTTTGAAGATGCATCCTTGCATTTTTAGCATTCCTGGTTTTCATCTTGCTTACCTATGAGCTCAAGAAAATGAATGCCTCTTATCCTTGTCAGGAAGAGGGTTATATGAGAGCTAGGGCTAGTGTTTGATTACATGGAGCTACCTTATTCAATGCCAATTTAAAAGAACGTATATCTGCCCAAATTGTTGTTTTCCTTTTGAGTACAAGAAAATACTTGGATAATATTGCTTCTAGGTGTCCCTGGTATCAACAATTTACCTTTAGTCCACATTCCTGTAACCATCGTTTGTTACCTAGTACTTCCATTCTTTGCTGCTGAAGTCGTCCCATTAGTCTGTAGTTCTTTGGTATCCTAAGAGTCTGCTGCATAATCAATGCTTCCAATTACACATGACCATCTCTGAAGCACGCATAGCTGCTCACCTCTTCACAGCTGCAACTGCAACTACCTAGAACAGGTTGCTCAATAATAATAGCCAGAAGCTCGAAAGAACCCAGATGCCCCTCAACAGAGGAATGGATACAGAAAATGTGGAACATTTACACAATGGAGTACTAAAACAATGAATTTATGAAATTCTTGGGCAAATGGATGTATCTGGA
>NC_034598.1:52349470-52362701 GCF_900095145.1 Mus pahari | reverse complement strand
CCTCCCTCCTCCCTCCCTCCTCTCTCTCTCTCTCTCTCTCTCTCTCTCTCTCTCTCTCTCTTCTACAATAGAGCTCTAAGACCATAAAAAACAAAAAAGAGTCTCTCAGTTATAAAGATGAACGTTATGAAGGAGATGACTCAAAATTCTCAAGGAGTCTCTTCAACTAGAAACACAAGTCTACTCCCTTTGCACGGATGGATATTCAAGCAATAAAGGCCCTTGTGGGGCAGAGCTCGCCCCTGTCTAGCTGTAGGCAATGTGTGCAGACATATTAGACGCTCAGAGTTAATGAGTTATTACCTTTCCTGTGGGGTGCATTTGAGGTTGTGAATGCCTTTTTGTTGATCTCTCTCCTTTTAGTAAGCCCTTACTCAAACTCCTGTAAGTAACCCCAATAAACTCAGTGTTCCTGAAGTTAGAATTTAATCATATTTTTATATTTTTATTTTATCTATCTTTGGTTCTATAACTTGGATACATAGATGTTTGTTTAGATTGTCTCAAAATAGTAGTATCTCTCTGTCTTTCTATCTATGCCTCTTTCTCTCTCACACACACTGTGTGTGTGTGTGTGTGAATATACACATATATGTATATAGATATATATGTATATATGTGTGAATATGTACATACATTATATATACATATAGAAATTGTCATGTTTATATATGAATATGGATGAATATGCATATATACACACTTGTTAGGATGTTTAATATTAAATAATATTTTCTAATTACTGTTAGGGTATTTTTTTTCTTTTTTGCTTATTTTTCTTTTCTTTCTCTCTTTTTGTTGTTGACAGGGTCTGACTGTTTCCTTGGGTAACTTAAAACATACTGCACTATGCAGATCAAATTGGTGGTGAACTCACAGAGTTCCACTTGGTTCTGCCTGCCTAGTGGTAGGATTGAAGGCATGGACTACCATTACCAGCTATCACATCACTTTTTAAATTAAGTTAAAAACAATCTTGTATTTGTTACTTGTCAAAGAGTTCTTTTTCAATTCTGTTCACTTTTATACAAATGTTCTTTATGCTATCATGCTATTTATTATAAAAAATATACCACATAATGAATTTACAATTTCAATATAATTTCCCTATAAAATCCAAATTTATCCTGGCACAAACTTGGACTGATTACTTGGTGATATCTCAGACAGACCCTTTAGCTATTTAATCTACATTCATTCCTTCAATGTAAACTTGACTAATGATGATTTTATTGAAACATCACTGGTTTCAGTACATTTCAGATGTGAAGTAATATCTGAAAAACGAATCAAACACAGAACAAAATTAATTAACATATAATAGATAAAAATTACTGTCATGTGTGAATACGTTCTAATGAAGTTCTGTATATTACCAAGATTATTTATTGAAAATTGTTTCCACCATGATGAATTATCATTGCCCTGGAATAAATACTAAACCACCCATGCAATAAAATTTGGACCTTCCACCAAAAACAACAGAGATTCTTTAACAAGTAGCAGAATTGTGATAGTCAGTAGAATTGCAGATGGAGTGTTTTAACTGTCAGCTGCATGGAATCCAGCATCACCTTGGAGATGAGCATCTGAACATGCCTATTAATATATTAATTTATTAATTAACATACTAATAGATTAATACATTAATTAATATAATAATATATTAATTAATATATTAATCTATTAATATATCCTATTAATCTGCATGGCTTTGATCTGTACTTGTGCCTGACTGGGACCTCTAGGGTATAATTGGAGGAAGGGAACTAAGTGTCGATTTACATTGACTGCTTGCCTTTCTTCATTATGGATACAATGTGGCTAGGTGGTTCAATCTCTTCCTGCCTCAGCTTTTCTGCCATGATGTACTATAGATTTGAGCTGTGAGCTAGGATAACGCTTTTTTCCTGTCAGTGTTTTTACAACATCAGAGAAAGAAAGTACATTTTTTTTTTTTTGATTCTTCAGGTTTGTTGTGACTAGGTTAAGAACAATGAAGTAAATTAATGATTATATAGCAATGTATGTACCATATTTCCTTTATTTAAAATAAAATGAAATACCTTATGTAATTTTTCATGTATTCAATTACCAACATATGGTGTTTTTGCAGAATAATGATGATTGTATAAGTACTTCCCAAGGTTGAGATAATAGATTTTTAATCGTTTGGTCCCATTGCCCTCTGAAGACAAATGAAAGATTACAGTTGATCTGAATATGGGAGATGAAAGTTCTGTTTCCTTTTGAAATTTAGAGTGTGGTGTTACAAAAGAGGTTGATTTGAATTTCAAATATTTTAAAAGGGAATTTCTATGAATAAGTATAGAGAACTCATTGTATTTGGGAGCAAATTATGATCAGTACTCTGAGGGAGCAATCCAGTTTATATACTAAAGACAAGGTTAAAAATACTTTAACTGCAGATAGTGAAGAGCCATGGAAATCATTACAGAGCACTGAAGTTATGTAATGACCATAGACATGCATTATATGAAAACATGCTGTTGCTATGTAGAATGAGAGAGCATTAAGAACAACTCTGAAACACAGGATGTAGAAATTAACAAGAAATAACAGAAGTAGGACTAAGCACATGCTCTCCCACTGAGGCCACACAGGACAGCCCAGGTAGGGGAAGGAATCTGAAGACAGGCAATGGAGCCAGAGACAACCCCGACTTCAAGTGTTAGGGGACACACAAGACCAAATATGTAGGATTCCTAGGTCCAGCCCATGCTCTTTGGTTGGTCGATGTTGGTACTAATGGAGGGTTTCCCCTTTTCTTAGATGAAGGGAAGTAGGTAAAGTAGGAGGGGCTTTTAAGAGGGGATTTGAAAGAGAGAAAGGGGGAGGATTGTGATTAGGATATAAAGTGAATACATAAGTTAATGAAAAAATGGAAGAACCAACTAAAAGAAAAAATCTGAAAATTGTGTTATTTCTAATTGACTAATTTCTAAGAATTATAAATTAATGAGAAATAGATAAGAGGGAAATGAAATAGACAAGATTCAGCTAGAGACGTGAGCTCTGGCAGTACTGGTTAGTTCATATTATTGTTCCTTCTATAGAGCTGCAGACTCCTTCAGCACCTTGGGTACTTTCTCAAGCTCCTTCATTGGAGATCCTGTGTTCCATCCAATAGATGACTGTGAGTATATACTTCTGTATTTGCCAGGCACTGGCATAGCTTCATGGGAGACAGCCATATCAGGGTCCTATCAGCAAAATCTTGTTGGTATGTGCAATAGTGTCTGGGTTTGGTGTTATTTATGGGATGGATCCCCAGGTGGGGCAGTCTCTGGATGGTCCTTCATTCAGTCTCAGCTCCCCCAAAGCTTGTGTCTCTAGCTGCAAATATAGCAGAGGATGGCCTAGTCATCCATCGATGGGAGGAGAGGTCTTTGGTCTTGCAAAGATTCTATGCCCCAGTATAGGGGAATGCCAGGGCCAGGAAGTGGGAATGAGTGTGTTGGGGAGCAGGAGGATAGGGAGGGTATAGGGGGTTTTCAGAGAGGAAACTAGGAAATTGGATAGCATTTGAAATGTAAATGAAGAAAACGTTTAATAAAAATAAATAAATTGGTAGATAGATAAATAGATAGATAGATAGATAGATAGATAGATAGATAGATAGATAGATGATAGATAAATGTGATGCCAAAAAAAGAAAAAAGAAATAGAGAATATTATTTAAAGCATGGCTACGTTAAACACAGATAGCAAATATGCTCATGAAAATGGTAAAAAAACAAAAACAAAAACAAAAACAAAAACAAAACAAAAAAAACAATGGTGTCACTGACATTCTCTTCTGGTTTTACATCTCCTTGGTATTCTCTAGGTACTGCATCTGTGCCAGTGAAGTCTCAAGACTCATTATCAACAATGATTTTAGCATGTACAAATTAGCATGTACAAATTAGCATGTACAAATTTTCTTTGCTAGGGATGCTTTATTAATCAATGTTGTCTTCCATGCTGGCACCAGGCCAGAATGATGAGCAATGGGCAAAGAATTCTCTTTGCATAGGGAATTCCACAACATGTATTGTATCTTCATTAATGGTCTTGTCAAGAATGTTGTCACCACAAGCTGGGACAATGTGAAGACAACTTAGTAATTCAGGTTCTATAAGATTTGGGAGTATCTTCTAAGGTCCTCTGCAGGCTGCTGACCAATGCTTCTTGCAAATCAAGACCAATAAGTCTACCCAGTTGACAGAGTTCCTGAGTACCTCTGTGCTCATAAATAGCATTATTGTATATTCTAATGATAGATTAACTAGCATGATACTAAGACCTCTCTAATCATAGAGTATTTGACTCTGTCTAGTCTCTGACAGACCATAACTTCTCTCACTATGTGAAGTACACAGTCTCAGCAGCCCAATACAATAGAAGGATATGTGTGTCATAGAGAGTCTATTCTGTGGATTGCTCAACTTGGAGCAGAGGAAAACCACAATCACAGAGTCCTTCTCTTCTCTGCGTCATGGCCAGCTGGTCACCATCATCCAAAACTGGCTAGGGTAGGATGTCCATAAGGCCCTCTTATTTCTGGATATCCATAAGTTTAAATTTTATCATAATTTGTGATGTAGACATTGATAAGGACCTATTTAGCAACAGTATTGACCATCAGGATTCATTAACCAAATACAGGAAATGATCAATATCCTGGCACCATACAGATCTTGGCTCCTATGTGGAGCCTAGGTCTGTTCCCCTGCCATGGCCTTCCTCTTCATGCTCCAGCTATTCTGGATCAATAAACATAAGCAGAACAATTCAGGGTCCTCCATTACACACCCTTATTTTTGTCTCAATAGAGAAACATTTATTAAACAGCTACAAATATGCCATTATGAGTTGATTCAGTTTTGTTTGGCAAATGTATATCCTCTTACTAGCATGACTAAACTAGACTAAGCCACTGAAAATAAATTTATCCTTGAATTTCCCGTCTGATTTCAACACAAACAGTGGCACATTTTGTTTATTTTTGACCTTGTGTTCAAGTTAAGGTTTTCTTTGGGATACACTCAGTACACTGTGTCTCTCTGATTTAAAGTCTGTGCTTTGCTTTCTTTGCAGTTCTGTAAGTCTTTCGTGGAATAGAATGCTGCAGTTAGAAGAATCTCCGTGACTATTTATTGTCCTTTGGTCTATGTGGGGTAACAATGGAAGAGTTTCTCTAAAGGCTGGTAAGACTTCTGAACCCCTTGTCCTTTCATTTTGTTCTGAAATGGAGCCTAGAATATAGTTTCCTTTCTAAAATTCCTGAAGAGGAATGTGAGCTGTGACATAATGATTGAAACAGGTTTTATTCATTATTATAAATTTACATTTTAATTTGTGTTTGTGTCTGTGTAAATACATGTGTGTGTATGTATGTTTCAAAGTGTCTGTGTGTATATGCAATTGTGTGCATGTATGTGTGTATGTATGAGAGAGAGAGAGAGAGAGAGAGAGAGAGAGAGAGAGAGAGACTAAGAACTGACCTTCCTTTGAGATCCTTGCTTGGAAGGTAATTTCCTCACTGAAAGGCATTGTTTGTTTTTCGGCTTTGGTGTTATGGAACCGTGCCCAATGAGGGGTATATTTATGAACATGCTCGTGAAATGTGGGAAGATCAAAGAAGAGGGCAGTGAGAATTTAGTATCCTTTCATTTTGATTAGGAGAACCTACGCAAACATGATAAAAATCCATTTAACACAGGTTTCAATTACTAGGAGGGAAAAAAGCTGCATTAGGTCTAGAGTGCCTAAAAAACTTGATTTCAGCAGAATCCATTTACACTCCTCAAAGTGACACTGACTCAGTTAGAGGCCAAGGCTAAGGAAATGATCAAGCTTAACAGAAGGGCTTAAAGAGCCATAAGTCAGGAGGGGCTTGAAAGGGAGGGAATTATTAAGGTTAAGTGTGGTAAGAAAAGGAGGTGAGGAACCTTGACAGGGCAACAAGATAGTTATCACTGCTTTAAGGTAAAAATCATTACTTTAGAAGAGGAGTTTAATTTGTTCCTAAATAAAACAAGATTGATTTTCTTTTTCATTTTGTGGGTTTTATTTTCCTATTGAAATTTGAGGCTGAAGATCTAGGTTGGTTTGAAGGATAAACATACTAAGGTCTCGAAAATGGCTGGAAATAGAAATTCATAACTTTATTTTCTTCTTGCAACCATTAACACAGGAAAGTGCAAGTCTGCAAAAAACATTCCTTTGGATTTGTGTTAGGCAATTCACAGCTCTGTTTGTAAGGTAGAAAATTTTATAAAGTGGGAAATAATAGAACAGAGGTATGTTCAAAGAACTGGGGATCCCGAGTGGGTCTATTCAATTTATTTATCTTACTAATGCTAATAAATATTGATAACAATCAAATGACGCTAAGAAGATATTCAGATGAAACATTCTTTATCTTCCTCTCAGAGATATTAACTGACTTTGAAGGTGAGAATGAAGCATCGGATAGATTTGTTCTAATTGACTGAGAATGGTTGTAGTTGCTTTTGCTAAATTTTAATCTTCAAACAGGAATGAAACCTACCTGACAGTATATCTCACACAGAAAACACACAAATACATCAGATACACACTAAGTTGGCAAAGCCTACGTAGTTTACAGACTTTTCCCCCACTTCTGAAATGACTCATAACTCCACAGAAGAATTTATTTCACGAAGTGTACAATAAAATATCATACATTACACAATAGCTTGGTGTCACTACCGTCTCCGCCCAGCGGAAAAGAAGCGATGAAACCGATGTCCTTCTCAAAGCAGTTTATTCAGGAACTATGTGCAGTAAAAAGATCCCCCCAACCTCTCTTGGCCATCCCCTTTTATACCCTCTAGTCCACTCCCCATTACCCTATTCCACGTAGGCACAGTTCATTGGCACAGGACTACATTCGTCACATCATCTAATCTTTTGTCGTGGTGCATCTGTGCAGTGCAGCTTAATGGATGTGACTATCTTGAGGGATATGAGGAAATCAGTTGTTAGCCATTAGACTTGGTGGCAGTCCCGGGCGCCATCTTTGGGCCACTGCCAAACCCGCTCCTCACAGCTTGGTACTACGATGAGGACTTTTATTAAGAATAGAAAATACAAATATAAACTGAATAGAATTTATTAATATAAGCATTAGTTATACATTCTTTGCTCAAGTACTATTTTTTCAAAGTGTGTAGAAGTTTTGTTTCTAATAGTGAATATTTTACCACAAAGTAATATTATATTGCAGCTGGTTTAACTATTCTTTAAAGTAGACTGCAATCCATGAATTATTTTTTAATTACCCACTGCTACCAAAACTGTAAAAGGTTTAATAATTTTATAAGTTATATAATATTAAGCTCATTGCAAAGTCAGTGGCCTTGCAAAACTTCTACAATTATTTAAAAACTACATCTGGGAAAATCAATAAATCTTTGACCTTTCATGATTGAATAACTAGTCCTTAGCACAGCTCTAACATTTAGAGTGTGTGTTCTTCAGCTGTGCTTTACATCCATTTCAGACAGTGTAAGTCTACATCGAAAGCATGCCTATTTGTGTGGAAACCCCAGTTACTTCACCATGAATGGATCATCTCTCCTATGAAAGGTACAAACAAGCAGGATGTTTGCCTTTATTATCAAATGCAACTTCTTAAGGATGCTACACCTTCAAGGCTGCCTATGTACACTGAATCTCAGAGACAGTACTGTAACCCACTCAGTCTATAGACAGACGCTAGGTAACCTGTGGAATATAGGATTAAACAGTTTTTATTGCATATACAGATTATGTGTCTTAGAGAATTGTAAACTTTGGACATTCTTTTTTCTGAGAAATTTTAAATCATTATTAAACTATTTTTCTCAACTGTCTGGAAAGTCCTATATTATTCTATTCCTCCAACATATGGTCGATGAAAATTCTACTCAATAATTAACTATTTCTTTTCAATCTTGGGGCTCTTCATTTCTACTCCTTTCAGTAAAGCTAAAGCTTCTGATTAATTAAAAAAATACTTTCTGCAATTTTTTTCTGCTATGCCCTCCAACCAATTAGCATGAGATTTTGTGACCTGTGATTCTTCTCCTTTGACACTTATGGCTTATGAGTTGTTACTTTGAGACTCATTCTGCTGACTCCACATATCTTCTCTCCATACTTGTGTTGAACACTGACACTTCCCAGCTAGTAAAAATATAAGCGCTGAAAAGACCTCCCACACTTGTGATTGTTAAAATCAACATTGTGAAAATCTCTCTTCTACCAAAAGGACCTATAGATTCAATGCAATTTCCATAAAATCCAACAACAATTCTTCACAGAAATTGATAAAAAAGAACATAAATTTCATATGGAAACACAACAGATGAACAATAGCAGAATCCTGATTATCAATAACAAGAATGGGGAGTTGGGACCGTCCCAGTTTTCAAGTTACACCACAGAACTACAGCAGTAAAACAGCATGGTGCTGACTGGAATAGAACTATACATACCTATTAGTGGGAGAGAACTGAAGAACCGCACATAATCCCAAACTGCTACAGCCATGCTATTTTTGAAAGAGGCTAAAAATAAATATTGGAAAGAAGTTATCATCCTCAATGAGCATTTCTGGTCAACCTTGGTATAGCTTTATATGGAAAAAATAGACATGGATTCCTACTATTCTCTCTGTAGAAAACAACACCAAATGAATAGAGCAACAACATAAGACCTGCTCCTCTGAAACTGACAGAGTAGAATATGCTTGAACATGTAAATGCAGATTAGGACAAGGACTGGGCCACGAAAATGAAGACATATGTACCAGCAATTGAGAAATGGAACTTAATGAAACTAAAACTCTATATCACCAAAGGCATGATCAATCACTCATGCAAAGAACCAGCCTAGATAGTGTTAAAAATTCTTTACTAGCTACATATCTGACAGAGTGTTTCTATCTACAATATGTAGAGAACAAAAGATCTAAGAATCAAAAAAAAATTAAAAATGGGACATGGATCTAAAGAGAGTTTTCTCAAGAGATAAAGCACACATTTCTTAGCAATATACTTTCTTAAGCTAGTTTGTTTTCCAGTGATTCCAGTGTAGTTTGCAAGATTTCTCCACTCTGATCAAACCTCCAAATTCTACTATTTAGATTCAAGAACGCATCTATCAGATATATTAAAATATTGCTAAATATAGCCTTCAAATAATGTATTATATACCATATTTCTATATGTAACTATATTTGAATGTTTTGTTTCTGTTGGATTACTCAATCCATTGTTTAATTATGCCTACAGAATATCCCCACACCTTCCCTTAACTCTAAATCACATGCCATTACAATTCTAGCTAATTAATATCCTTCAAACTTCAGGAAGAGTTATTCATAAATTTCTGTCAACATTTTTGTTTATATGTATTCCAAAAAAGTGGAAATTTGGCTTGAATACTACAATGAATACTTTACTATTTTTCTTAAATATTTTAAACTATATAGATATAGACATTCCCATTAGTACTTAACTCTATCTCATCCATCACATTTATAACAGCCCATCATATTCTTTAATTCTAAAATTTAGATTTCTGCCCTTTTACCCGTCTATTATGCTACAGAAGCTCTAAAAATGTATAGTTGTTGGAATTCTTAACATTAAAAAATAGATACTTTGCAATTAGCCTTTAGTATATGAGTGTTGTTGCTACACGCATGCTTAATGTTTCTTGTTGTTATTGTCAATGGTTACAAATGCATATGTATATCTACATATTCTTTCTGCATTAACAAAACAGGAATTTGAAATTCCTTTATGTCATCTAATTTACTGAGCATCATGATTTAGTTTGTCATAGGTAAAATGTTCTGGTAACATTTACATTAGACAACAAAATATCTAATACAAAGCTTCTCATAAGTATATGCTATAAAATTTATTGAGTAGTTGTACGCAAAAATTATTGGAAGCAGAGTTACTATCACCCAAAATAACTGTGGTGTGATAGGACCTGTGAACTACTAATGTAGTCCTGTGTTATAGGAGTATCAAATTATGTATTGTAAGCACCCAAATTTTTCAAAATCTCATAAAAATATTTTATGTAATCACTTTCTCAATCACTTACAGGTCTAACTCTTAACTTGAACTACATTCGGTGAATGAATAGGCATAGATATAGATGTAGACATAGATATAGATATAGATATATGAAAACCACATCATGAAAAAATATGATAAAATATTATGAGGCTAAGTGTGTTTTGATCACAGAAATCTCACATGAAATTAATCTACAGCTATTAACAAGTTGAAGAATCAAAGAAAAATGATACACAAGAAGTAAATTGAATGGTCCATAAATTATATATAGAAATAGACTGTATCTAATGACTCACATGAAAATCATGGCAGAACATACTACAGAAACTTGACTTACTGAACAAGGTTACACATGCAGATTGTATCATTTAAGCTCTCTTATAAACTCAGGTAGATAAATCCCTGCTCAAAAATTTTGTCCAAAAGCAACAGATATGGGGTTGTACCTAGCATCTCATATATATCTCAAAACTAAAATCTGGAAGCAAGTAGTCTTCAGACAAGAAAATTCCTCTATGTGGAAGGATGTAATAAATTCACTTCTTTGATTAGTGAGCCTCATAGCCCTCAACTCAACTGGGCTTTTGAATAGATAAAATAAAAGACAGTACAAAGTCCTAGAACCCATATTTTCTCGAGCACAAGGGAAAGAAAGACAAGGAGAAGAAGAAAGAAAATGAAGGAGGAAGATGATGAAGAAGTAGCATAATATCTTCTGTGTCACTGTATTTATTATTTGAATTATTATTTTAATCTTCATTTTAAATTGTATGTTATAGTTATTTTGTTTGTATTTATCATTTGTACTGTCATTATACAACTGTGTTATAACTTTTATCTCAGTCGGTTGTAAAGGAATTTACATGTGTCTTTCTCTAAATGTAAGAGACACTGCTTCCTCTACTCTTCTTTGTACTGCTAATACACACATTTCCTTCACATTAGTATTTGACTTCGGTTTGTTCCTAGTCCTTCTTCAACTCTATAGCTAAATAGACCACTCTTGGCCCTAAAATACATCCACAAGTCATGATCCCTTCAGGAGTCTGGACCTTACTGGAGGCACAAGTGAAGAGCAAGTGTCTCTCCTGCAGGAAATCATAAAGCAAAAATGTCAATAAACATGACTGAAATTTGAAGTTTGCACAGCATCAAGAAACTAATTCATGGGGTAGAAGTGGTTAAGAGAAGCTCAAGGGTTAAGATAATGTATTCAATGAAATTATAGATGAGAATTCCCCAAAAAAATAAAAAATAAGAAACAAATTTTCAAGTAAAAACATTCATACCCTGAACAGTTATGAACAGAAAAATGCTTCACCTGTTAAGAGTCAAGTTTGCAAAAATTCAAAACAAAGAAACAAAGAACAAACAAAAATTAAAAGTTCTATGAGAAAAAAATAATGCCAACTCAAATACAAAAGCATCAAAAAACAGATCTTCCATTAACAAATCTAACAGTGATTGTAGATGATTATTTCAATCACAGAAAGTGATTGGCAGCCAAGGTCACCATACTCAGCAGTAGCAGAATTATCTCTTAACTTTGAGAAGGAAACAAGTGTATTTTAAGAAAACTGTGGGTTAAGATAATGCATGACAACCAACCCAACAGTGTAGAAAACTGTTAAAGAAATGCAATGCATAGAGGAATAGGGTAGACAATTTCATCTATGAAACCCCAGATATGGATCCCATAATAGTCATGGTTGAAGAAGGGAAAGCAAGGGATTCATCATAGTCATAACAGTAAACCAGAAAAACGTTGATACTAACAGAGAATGAAGAGAACTATCAACAACCAACCCAAACTAAACAACAAAGAAAAACAACACTAAATGTGAATAGTATTAAATCACCTATCAAGTGATTCATACTAATTGAGTCATTTAAAAAAAAGAGATACAATTATCTATAATCTCCAGTAGACATGTAACTATTAGACACACACAGCAACCAGGAGTCAAAGAATAAAAAGTAGACTACTAACCAAAAAGTTTCTTGAGCTTCTCTCTAAATCTGTTTTCAAACTCTTTCATTAATGATATTAACACTGTCAAAGGAAAGCCAGATTCCCCCACTACCCCTAGTAATGCTCCAGGTCTAACTTACATTTTACGTTTACAATGGCTTTTTCTAAAAATTATTCTCTTCTCCCTACTACCCCTAATATAACTAAAAGCAGTGTGAAAATTAGTGTATCTAGCCTCATTTTATGATTTTATTTTATATGAAAGAACAAAAATAAGATTTCCTTAACTTTTCCTCTTGGGACAGTAAAACTTTGTGAGAGATGATATCTACCATAGATGAATACAATTATCCATGTGGTCTAAGGTGCATGTATAACAAAAGCTATCAACTTGTAGCCACTGGGCAGATGTGCAGTGTGATGACATTAATAAATTAACAATGTATTTATCCTGCAGGAGAACCTCATACCATTTTGGAGGATTCCATCTTGTCAATGAGTTGGACCACAATTTCACTAAGAGTCATTAATTATACATACGTTTTGTCCTCTCATTAAACCTACACCTTATTACAGTATCCTAAAGAAGAACTTAATGTCATGGAATTTGCTTCTGTTCAAAATGTTCCCAAATGAATATCATTCCCTTCACTGTTTTCCATCATTCTTCTCTTTGACTGAACAGCATACAATCTTGTGTCTACACTGTTGATGTTATTAATAGGTAGGCTTTTGCATTGAAAAAATATAAATATCTGTATCATACAACTTCTAATATAGATTATTATGAGTTTTATTTTTGTTTCTCTTCCTTTAGTATTGTCATGTTTATAAACATTAAATTGTAATACAGTCATCCTGCATGGTCAACCTCAAATATATCATAATCAGCTGTACAGAGGATTTATTTTAAGGAAAAGCACATTATGCCATAGAACGTTACAGGTATTTTCATCTCACAAAAATGAAATTGAATGCTCATTTAAAATTCATTTCCCACTCACACAGCCCTTGTACTTACATTTTCACATTCTGCTTTATTAAAATTAAGTGTTTTATGTAGATAAATGTTAAAATATTAGTAGTTTTCAAGGTTCGGGATTTCATTCATGTCATAGTTATGACACTGAATGTGGATTTAAGCATTCGT
>NC_034598.1:52344470-52346970 GCF_900095145.1 Mus pahari | reverse complement strand
ATCATATTTCAAGAAGTTAACAATGTAACTACTTGTTGAATGATTAATGAGTAATTTAAAATTTGGATGAATTAAATAATGAATGAGATTGAGACAAGTCAGTCCCAGTTTTAAATAAAATGTACTTATGTTATAGTAAAACACATTTTCTTATGCTAATCTATTAAGATATAAAATATGAAGAATGAATTTATGTGATGTCTGAGGTGTTAGGGAATAACATTTGAGTAAATGTGAGCAGTTAAAAAGAAGCACAAATCACAAGAAATTTCATTCTATGAACATTCAATCTGGTTAGGAATTCATCACTAATGCAAGCCTGAGGTGATGTGTTCACAAATTATTGATATCTACCTCTAATTTCTTAAGTTTTCCAGAACAAACCTTTATGTGGCAGATTAAGTACTAGTACCACGATATAGAAGCAAGTATACATTCTCATTTATTTGGCAGAGGTCTGAGCTTATTTCACAAATGGACCCTTGATCATTTCCACATACATGTTTCCTATATTTTCAGTCACTTGTAGCTTTCATTCACCCTACTGCCTTCCCAAGAATGAATTTCACCTATACGTTTCACATGGACAGCTCACCTGACCTTTTGCCCAGTGTATCTTATATTGATGAGGTCTTCTTTATGTTTCCTCTGTTCCTTAGGATGTTTTCCATTGCTATTTTCATGCTACCTGATTTAGAAATAATCTCTCAAGATATTCACTTCACCTATTTTATGTATATGCATGTGAGCCTGAATATATGTATGTGCACTGCATGTTTGTAGAAAATTGCTGAGGCATTCGATCTCTTGGAAACATTATTATAAATGGTTGTGAGCAGCAGTGTAGGTTTCTAAAAACAGCACCAAGTGCCATCTCTGCAGCTCCATTCATGCCTATTGTAAATAGCACATGTCATTGGGCACTTCGTCTGTGCTCCACTTACATATCTTTCATAGAGTTTTATATACATGATTAGCAAATCATTAATAATTGCCAACCATTAATGAGGCACACATGTAGAAACACAACTGGAATATAGTCAACTCCATAAATCATGGATCTCAAAAAGAAAAGCCACTTAGGTTTCAATGTTTGGGGGCCATTCACTTCATTGATCTCTGCTTTTCAGCCTTTGCCTGATAAGGTCAGGGCACCAGAGAAAGGGCTGACAAACTGAACTGACTCTAGAGTGTACTAAGGTACCTCCTTTGACATTCACAGCATTTGCTTCTAAATGGTGAAGTATGGCAGTTATTTTGAAGATAAGTACCTGCCTGGAGAAAAATCCTATCTTTCATAGAGCATCATCTGGGGATGCAACTGGCGTTCTAAGTGAGCTATGGAACACAGTAGAGGCTCAAAGATTGAGGAACTTCATGCCAAAAGACATGGGTATTAAGTTAATGTGAAAGTCTGACCAAACATGTGTGATTATATCTACCATGCTGTGCTATGGGTAGAGGCATAGGTGTCATGTGTGTGTCTATGCCTGCATTGTTCGGGGGACACCCTGAACGTATGTGGTGTACACTCTATGCGGCAACTTCCGTTGGGTCTCAGCAGTGAATACTTCAGGGTCTGGGAAAGGGGCAGGGTGTCTAGAAGAAATTCTTTACTTCAGAAACAATTTGGCCTTACAAACATTGTTAATATGGGGGCTGTTGCAATGCATTTTTTGTGTGTATTGGAGCTTAAAAAACATTGTTTGCTCAAAACAAATTTTCTATGTTCTCTCCATGTATAACTTGAATAAGTAACCAAATTCTAAGATACTTTTTGTTATGTATTATAAAAATACCAAGTGATGAGAATAAAGGCCAGAGATGAATAGAAAATAATGCTTTTGAAATGAGAATACCTTGCAAAGTAAGAATATTGCTGCTTCACAAGGAGAAAAACATTAATATTCCAAGTCATTTGACTCTCATGCTATTATATTGTCTAATTTTATAGGATACAGGAAAGAAACACTGACTTCACAGAATTGAAGATATCTTTATTCTTATATCTTCTTCTTCTTCTTCTTCTTCTTCTTATTATTATTATTATTATTATTATTATTATTATTATTATCATTATTATTACCTTATGCCTGTATGTTGTCTGGCAGGATGTGTTTATGCCCATGTGCATCTAAGTGCCTGCAGGGGACAGAAGTAGCATTGGATCCATGATACCCAGACTTAGAGATGGCTGTGGGCCACTTTACAGGGGGCTGGGAAATAGTCTGCGATCCTTTACAAAAGCAGTCAGTACTCTTAAATACAAAGAAATCTCTCCAGCCCCTAGATATTTCAGTCATAACCTTTGGATTAAAAAAATAAATCTCAAAGAACCAGCTCCTGGTTTGGTTGACTCTTTGAATAGTTCTTTTTGTTTCCACTTGGTTGATTTCAGCCTTAAGTTTGATTATTTCCTGCCTTCTACTCCTCTTAGGTGAATTTGCTTCCTTTAGTTCTAGGGTTTCTAGTTGTTCTGTCAGGTTACTAGTCTGTGCTC
>NC_034598.1:52288580-52344459 GCF_900095145.1 Mus pahari | reverse complement strand
GAGATATAGCCAAGGTTATACAAAGTTGAGATTTAAAGTCGTATCTTTTGCCCTTCAAAATCACAATAGAATTGTAGCAATGGGTATGTTTGTGCTCTGCAAATGCTTTCATTAAAAGAGTATATTCAGAATGTATTATTCCCTTTATGTGGTCCTTTGATTATGAAATGGCCCCCATAGGTCCATGTGTTGGAACATTGGGACCCCCACTGGTGATGCTGTTCTGGGACCCTAGGAGCTAGAGCCTTGCAGGGAGCTGTGGGTTACTGGGGTGGGTTTTGATGGGATATAGTCCAGCCTCACTTTGTCGGTTCTCTACTTCTGAACCGCCAGTGCAATGACATCAGCTACCCTATATATTTGCAGCCACGCCTTTGCCTGCTGTGACAGGCTATGTTCCCTCAAACTGTACACCCAAATAAACCTTACCTCCCTAAATAAATAAATAAATAAATAAATCTAAGAGGAAGTGTTAAAGAAGACAATGGATGTATATACCATTGTGTCTTACCATATAGGAACATTACAAAATATGTACATTATACTTTATGCCAAGATAGTCTTATTTCATACATTCTTTCTAAAAGAAATCAATAGTTCTTTCTACTTAGGAGTGACTGGTCTCAGATGTCTGTAATAGTACAGTGGATATATCTGATGATTATTTTGTATCCTGAAGACTTCATAGTCGAGTTCTTCATTATATGTCAAAATAGAGAAATATACTTGGAAGTCTGATATGTGCAAGCTACAAGTCACCATTTGAAAAACCATAGTAAAATTCCTTGGGACAAAAGACAAACTATCCTAATCCTAGCACAATGATGGACAACATGCAGGGTTGTCTGTCCTCATACTGGGTGTCATGGATGGATGCTATATCATCACAAACTAGATGACGTTTGGATACAGAACTTTGGAAATCTCATTTTCTTAAACAGGTATGGTGCAGTTTTCAATATTCTTTGACCCTACCATGAGCAGGGAGTCATCAATTTCCTTTCTGAAGAGCTACTCAGCTCAGATTTGGCATTTCAGAGATCACATTTAAAAAAAAAAAAAGCACAAAACATCAATTTTCTGCTTATCATCTAAAAATAATTATATATAATTAGTGAGAAAAGTTTCTGAACTTATGTTAAAAGAGGGCCAAAGGGAGGGAAAAACCCCGATGTTGTGACAAATTATCCATTCAAGTGTGTCTGGATTTTTGCTAGTTCTATTTCCCTTGTTAATACAGACATGTCTTCACTTTCAATACTTTATTTTAATCCTAGTCTCTAGATGCTGCTTCTGCCTGATTTTCATGTGCCAAACATGCTAACAACACACTCATTAACAGTTAATACCTGTTCGTGATAAGCCAAAAACAAAAAAACAAAAAAAAAAACACGGTAACAAACGCATATTCCCCCACTCCCATTAATTTGTTTGTAGAGAGAATCTCTTATAAGCATCACCTGTCAAGAAAAAAGCTTATGGCCAATGACATGAGACAAAACATTGAAGGTGGGATGCCCAGTAAGGAGAGAGAAAAACCTGGGAAATAGTCAGAGCCTGAGGAGATTTCAAGCAGGAAAGCTAAGAAGGATGTAAATCAGCAGGCAGTTGAATGCAGAATAGAATAAAGAGGCTATTCACCACAGAAATTTTGAGTAAATGGACAGAAGAAGACAAGGAGAGGAAACCAGTCATATAGCTGAACCCAGGTTAGAATAAAGAAGAATATAATTTAAGAACAAATCAGAAAACAAACTGAAGCTTACAGCCTAGGCATTTATTAGTAAATAATTAGCCAGAGAGTCATTTTCCAGGCAGGGGGGCTAGGAAAAAAATAAAAAACTTGACTAATTTTTACAGATATTGCTTAGTGTGGAATACATGTAATCCAAACTTTTTAATTTCATACTGAATTATTATTAAGAAGTACTTATGAAAACATTGGAAAACCTAAAGTTACATTTATTTGTTTACATTTTGAATTGTGGGCCATATAGATAATTCATTGAAAGAATTAAGGGCATTACTTCCCATAAAATATCTGCAGATAAATATGATTCCTAATATGTGAAGAAGTAATAGGCATGTAATCAGGTTCACTGATATCCCAGAGTGAATAGTCCCACAAAGAAGCTGAGGAGTGAGGAACAACAGCAAATCCTGTGGAACACTAATCTCTGTCCCACCTCCAAGACTCCCTTGCAGCTTTCCTCCCCACAGTTCTAAACTATGCAGAGGGGTTGATTAAATATGGCCTTTTCCTTGGGGGCAATAGAAATGGTTTGTGGTTAAAAACCAGGGAATAAGGTTGTCTGGAAACGACTGGATTATAAGATTAGATGGTAGGTGGGAGAAATCCTTCCCTAAAACAGACAATAGGCCAGGAAGATTACAGAATTTCAGGTTGTTCTTCAGAGGAAAAAACCTACAGATGTAAGGTCAACCATTTAAAAATACCTCCCCAAATATCAAAGAACTGTAAAAGACAAACATTGTGAATTTGCTCCAAGTAGAAGGGATTTTGGCCACGACATTTATATATAAAACTGCTGAAAAGAATTGCTACATCTGATTGAGGTTTTTGATAGTGATTCAAGTTGCAGTAAGTTGAAATAAAAATGTCAGATGAGCTTGACATCCAGACTATCTCGGAGACAGTTCTTGAGGCACAGAAATGGCAGTAAAGAGCACTTGCTGTTCTTCCAGAAATCCCAGTTAGATTCCCATAACCCACCATGCAGCTCACAACCATCTGTAACTCCAACTTCACAGAGTCTGGCAGCTCTCATGTGCACCAGACATGCACTTTATATAGATACACATGCAGACAAAACAGTCATACATCACAATTAAATTTTAAAACATATAAAGGAGGTTACATATGTGGTTTGAATGTAGAACTAGGAACATGCTAATGGCTGAATTGTAAACATGTTTGCCAACTATGCTATCTTAAAGTAAGTATCCTCTAAACTTACACCTGAAAGCCATTGTACCAAGGCATGTGTTATTTCTGACTACCTCATCATGCTTTGGTCAGGTGAATTTATAGTACTCAAAGTCTTCTCATCATGGAAATTTTTTGTTAACAATGATTTCTCAATGTGTTTGTGCTAAAAGCCTACCAACAAAACCACACATACTCACAGAAACTATGAGTTTAAAATATCTGTACCATTATATTGAAACAAACATTAAATAAACAATAAAAACAAATAGGTACAACAGAATCCATCTGTGCTAGGGAGGTAGAAAATCATATGAAAATCATATTTTAACCAACCTTGATTTTATCCAAGCTAGTCAGTGCATGAAAAATGTATGTCACTAAGTCTTGGGCAAATCATGTATACTGTAAAAATTATAACCATTGTTCTTTTTCTTTTTTATCTTTCATTTATCACCATATCTTTTATTTGTTTTTCTGATTCATAAGTGAGTTCATATTCTATGCTATGGTTTTCCTTTGATTTTATAATTTCTAAGAGAAAAAAATGCCATTTTGACAAATGTATTTATTTACCAAATATAAATATTCACTGTTCTGGCATCACTTCCTCACTAAATTCCTCTTATTGGAGAGAAGCAGCATTTACAGTCTCCTTCACTGAGATGAGTAGACTTGTACACTAGTCACAGAACTTTAGTGAGGGCTTCAAGAAAATTTTTGTCTTCCTGAATAGAGAAGTCTGTGGTGGCGGCACCTTGCCTTCCTACTGTCTCTATTTAGCATTTAGTATCTGAAGGTGCAGTAGCTGTATTCTGATCGCTTTTCAGCAAATGGAAGAAAAAGTGGGGGAAAAAAGAAATGGAAAAAAAGAGGGGGGCTTTCTCCAGAAAGAGTTTCAATTAAATTTTATCATCTCACACACACACACACACACACACACACACACTGATCAGCTACACTGCAAACCAATCCAAGTAACATTTTTTTTTTTTTTTTGTAGAAAGAATATCTTGTGCTTTCAATTTAAAACCCTATGGTTTATGGTTTCTGCAGAAAATAGAGATGGAACATCCAGGAGAGAGAAAAGATTCTGGAAGAGAGTGAGGCACAAATCCTTCAGCTCAGAAAAATTTGAGGCAACAGATGCATGGTACCACCACACAGTTAATTAGCCATGTGACAGAATGTAGATTAAAATAAATATGATATTTTGAGTTGGGTATAGTTGAAGAAGAGTCTAGCTATATGGCCTATGTATTTGTACATATATTTTGAGTCTGAGTCTTGTTTCTCAGAGCATGGGGATGGGAGGAAGAACCAAGACCTAACTTCTTCAATATGGCACCCAAAATGGACAATTGGGTCCTAACCCAAGCTCACAGCCTAAAATATCCCATATAAAAAGTGGAGAAAAGTCAGGCTAGGAGAACAAGAGGTTTGGTTTATTAAAATCAATAATAATAAAGAAGAAACAAACAAACAGACCAAAGCCAAAGCTTCCCAGAACGACAGAAGATGAACAGCTGGGAAGGGACAGGAACCTACGGAGAAATAGTATGGAATGGCACCTTTTAATAAGCCCCTATTAAGTTTAAAAACAAAACACAGAACTTGGGGCTTCTTCCATGGGCTTTGGATTTCTTTCAAAGTAATAAGGATTAGATTTGATAAAGAGAGAACCCTTGAAGATCTCAGCAAAAGACAGCAAACAAACAAACAAACAAACAAACAGAAGATATAACATGATTTGCTGATTCCTCTACATGGGAACAGCCCTAAGTCTGGTTGAGGCATAAAACTAATTCTAGAACTTCACTGATACAAAGCCAGTGGATCTTGATGGCTGCAGAATCCTCACATTCATTTTCATCTTTTCATAGGGCAAGAATGTAGATTCATATTGCAGTTTGATTATATGATATAACTAACTTTTAAAGAAAGATAGTTGCCTTTCACCTGCCCAAACAAAGAACAGGAAATCATCCTTAAATGATCTGTGTCCTCTGCATATTCAATGTGAATGTTTTCATAGAACTATAGATTGCTTGTAAGGTTTGCATATTGCAGAATGGCAAACATCCCTAGCCACATCCACCCTAGAAGAGGCTAGGATGCATGGACTAGCCTCAGACTGCAGCTAGTTCCTCAGGACACTTGCTTCCAGAACTTCTTCAGGAAAGGCTGCTGATCCCAGAGGAACTTGGTTCATCTAGCGTTTCAGAATTTTCCATCCGGGATTTCATTTAAGCCTGCACTTTCTCAACATACAGAGACTGGGCAACAGATGCTATAGCCAGTGTTTGGTTTGTTTGTTTGTTTGTTTTTGATATTTTCTTCATTTACATTTCAAATGCTATCTCCTTTCCTAGTTTCTTCTCTAAAAGTCCCCTATACCCTCCCCCTGCCCTGTTTCACAATGCACCCTGTTCCCACAGGCCCTGGCATTCCCCTGTACTGGGGCATATAATTTTCGCAAGACCAAGGGCCTCTCCACCCATTGATGGCCTACTAGGCCATCCTCTGCTACATATGCAACTAGGGACAGAAGCTCTGGGGGTACTGGTTAGTTCATACTGTTGTTCCTCCTAGTTTTCTTAAGACTAACCAATTTTCAAAATTTCTTAAACCACCCTCCAAAAGGAATTCTTTATCTAAATTCAGGAGGAGGCAATGATAAGAAGACTGTCGTCTCGAACCTTTAAGCTGGGGTTGATGCTTTTGGACATTTTATGAGTTATAAGTATGTGGTATTTTAGAGAACGATTGTAAATAATTATGGTCTTGGACAGGGAGGAAACAAAAAAAAGAGTTTAGACTCATGGATTTCTATCTTTACTTAATTCTCTGTACCCCCTTTTCTTATGTAAAAAGAAAAATGGAAATGTACTCATGTTATAAAAATACTAGACAAATAGTGGTGGACTGGTGAATCTACTCTTAAACCAAAAGTATTTTATAGCTATAATCTTACATTCGTAAATATCTTCATATTTTGATGCAAAATTGAGGTGATATTTTGTTACATTGGTACAGAAGGTTGTATATTGATACTAAAATAAGGTTCTTTTTTTTTTTTTTTTTTTGGTTTTTTCGAGACAGGGTTTTTCTGTATAGCCCTGGCTATCCTGGAACTCACTTTGTAGACCAGGCTGGCCTCGAACTCAGAAATCCGCCTGCCTCTNGGGTTTTTCTGTATAGCCCTGGCTATCCTGGAACTCACTTTGTAGACCAGGCTGGCCTCGAACTCAGAAATCCGCCTGCCTCTGCCTCCTGAGAACTAGGATTGAAGGCGTGCACCACCATGCCCGGCTATAAGGTTCTTTTTGATACATTGTTATAGGTTATTATATATTGATAGAAATTTGAACTTATTGTTAACATACATGATGTATATATGCTTTTAATGTTTATTTGAGACATTGTACATCGTGCACTGTTAGTTTGACTAAAGAGGTGAAGAGATTAGAAATATAATTAAGGAGACAGTGTTGACAGAGTTGTCAACATATATATATATTTTTTTCAATACTTTTGAAAGCTGCTTTTACAAACTGTTAGGGATGATACAAACTATTAGGGATTATTTTGTATTTTGTATAGGTAATACAAAACTATTAATCAATACAAACCAATAATCAGTCAAATTCATGATCAGATTGTTACTACTCTAGTTCATTAAAATAAATGTTTTCAAGGTTATTCAGATAATAAACAGATAAAAGTAAACAATTTTTGACAATTGAGATATACTATAGGTTGATATTTGCTCTTCAAAACCTCAGAGATCTACAGAAAATGGCTTTTAAAATTATTTCATAATTAAAAGTGCTTTTGACTATGAGACAGGTCTCCTACTGTCACTCATCCCATTCCATTCCAAGGAAGTTAACGAGCCTAAATAACCTTCACATGGATTTGAGTCAATTGTCACAAGATAGCTACTGGCCCAAGGAAATGTCCATGCTTCCACTACAGACAAGGAAAACAAGGATCTCTAAAACAACATGATCAAAAGACAGAAAGGGGTAGATCTGGACGGGAGGCGAGGTAGGGAAAACTGTTTGAGTATATGGGAAAATTATAATCAGAATACTTTATGAGACAAAAAATCTATTTTTAGTAAAAACTATATGGGGAAAAAATGATCATGAGTTTGAAGGAAAACTGGGAAGGGTATATGGGAGGGCTTGGATGAGGAATAGTAATACAGACATGTTGTAATAAAATTGTAATCCCAAAATAGTATGCCATCTATGCCTTATATCACACAAATAATATTAGTATCAAGGAGTGTATGAATAATAACCACATTCTCCAACCTGCCAATAATGATACCTTTGATATTTATGTTAGCATGTTATTAAAATCATCCTATTTAATGCTGTTCCATAGTTCATAAACAGATAACTAGAATCCAAACTAAAAGACAGCATAATTTAGTATAATAGGAAAATTATTAATTTAAAATAGTATTTAAAAATATGTAATAAGCTAATTACAAACCTAGTTCATTAAGCATAGAAAAACAAAAGTAGTGAAAAGAAAATTTATTAAACTGTAGAAAAGATGTTGAATGTAAACTTTATACTAGTTTGAACTGTTTTTCTTTTTTTCAGATATCAAAGTCTTATGGCAAGGCTTGTTAGATGTTTGCGTGAGTAGGTGCATGCATTTACTCTGCACATAGATTTGCTTTTACTCAGCCTTTGTCGTCTATATTACTTATTTATTCTTAGTGCTTACTCAAGCATAATTATGGTCACTATATTTGTGGTCTTGTATTTAATATTTTATATTTTCTGGAATTAATGTTATTGCCTTGATTTTTATCTGTTACTGGTTCTTCTAGTGTAGTCACAAGCCCCTCGAGATGACTCTCACTATAGATCATTTCATTTTGGAATCTCAGGCTCCCTTTCTCAGTCACCCCACCACCAAGAAGGTCCTGTGCCTGCTGTTCCTTTGTTTTTGATGTGCAACTCACTGAACAGGTCAGACATGCAGTTGTCTCTCTCACAGTCCTATACTGTTGTACTGTTTGCCAGATAGATTGTTAATTCTTTCTCTGATTGATTCTTCAGAATCAATAGGTTATCAAAATTAAATGAATAAACAAATAAGCAAACAAATGTTCAGTGCCATTTGCTAGACACCTACCTTCAAGTTGTTCATCAGAGTGTATTTCAGAGATCCCTTAAATAATAAATGGGTTTTGCCATTGCTTCTGGCTGCCCACCAGAACTACATGCTGATTCCATTTTTAGCATACATTTTGATCACAGAACATGGTAGAATCATGCTGGTATTGTCCTAGAAGTTGCCTTTCTGATGGCTAACAGTCATAATGCTAAAAAGTATGATGCACACTTATGCTTAAGAATAATTTTCAATAGATTAATCCAGATAATATATTAAACCCAGAGAACTACAATAAATGGATAGGCCAAACTCACCCATTGGTGTAATAATAGTATGGATATTATAGGTATAACCTACCAGTTTCTTACTAGACTTAAAACTCCCAATACAGAAGAAACTCTTGCCTGTGACTAGAAACCTGGTCAAGAACCTATGACTGGGAAGGCACAGACCCTAGTGGGCTTTGTATTACTATTCAGCCAAATAAACATGGTATCCAGTTGCTTTTTATGTAGTTGCCCTTTTACTCATAGATAGTGAACCTGTCTTCCCTCATCAGAGTAGATTCTTTTTGCACTGGGCAGGGATAATACAGATATTTTAACTTGGTCAAAGCACAGAGTGCTTATCACTAATTAGGACATCAACCCTAAGGCTCCGGTAACTTTGAAGAAGGAACAAAAGGAATATAAAATCTGGAGAACAGGGCAGGTCACCATAAAATAAGCATCATTGTGCTCTTGAGCTCTCAACAGCTGTGATTGCTGCATAAAATGAGAATAATATTATCATGTCCATCAGCAGCCCACCATGGAGGCTAGGGGAGATCCTGAGACCCCATCATTAGCTGATTAAATAGTGGTAGTTAATGCTTAACATGGTAAGGAAAAGTCAGTTTTACTGTTGTCTGAGGACCCTAGTAAATATCATAGGCTCCAGCAGATGACTGCCTTATACCCACACAAATGGGGCAACATCCCCAGATCTATAGAAAACAAGTAAACAATGCCAAGAATATATAATAGGGAAAGCTATCAATGGGCCTTAGAAGGAAATAAAATAGACTGGTGTCATACAGTCTCCTTGGAAGACATAGAACAGTGATCTAACTATTTCTGTTAGGCCCAACTCTTTAAGGATTCACTGGGGACAAATCCTCTATATTGGCACTTATAGAAACATTCTATTTGAAAAGTATTGCAGCTAGGATATTTAAAATAAATTATTTTTCCTGAGAATAACATAAATACTGTTTTGGGTTTATTTGTTGGTTTAGTTTTGTTTGTTTCTTCTTCTTGAGATCAGTAAAAGAACAGACTTACTGATCTCATGTCATCTTGGAGTTGATCAATTAAATATTACAGGATGATTAAGGTAATTTATTATAAACATAAGTTAATGTTTTTCTTCTAATTGGCTTCATATTCATATATGAGGAAAAACAATATTTTACTTTTCTAAATTCCTCATGAATTTGTATGAGAGAAGACATTCTCTTGAGAAGGAGATAGGAATCAGTCACAGTACAGTAATCTTAAACTGAAGCAAAAATGAATGGCTTGTGCTCAGCCAATTCAATACTTAGATGTTCCAGCTAATTATTTTTCAAATGTTAATTTTTGGTAAAAAAAAAATTAAAAAGAATCTGTATAGTTCTCCTTTTTAAGAGCACACTTGCTTTTTAATATAATGAATAATGATAAATGTTTAAATTAAAATGGATACTTTTCTTGTTGCAAGTATGAGTTTTTTTGTATAGGTCAAATGTGTATATGTATGTAAGTAAGCATTATATATATATGTTTTATTGGTGAATTGAAATTATTTTCAGTTTATTTTGATTTGGCATGAAGCAAGTTTTCATGAGTTAAAGGTAGTATTAAGAAAGCAGAATATCTTTTGGTATGTGTGTCTTTAAAAATATACTTATTGATTAAGAATTTATTGACAAAAATCTGTTACATAGGAACAGAGATTGCAAATCAAGGTTATACATTACATTTTTAAAAAGTCTTCATTCATATACATACATACATATATATATATATATATATATATATATATATATATATATATATATGTATATACTCTGACTTCATGTCCACCAGAAGAGGGAATCAGGTTACAGGTGGTTGTGAGCCACCATGTATTTGCTGGGAATTGAGCTCAGTGCTCTTAACTACTGAGCCACATCTCCAGTCCTAAGCATTACATTGTTATTTTCTTTTCTTTAGGGACCACCTCAAATGACAATTATTCTAAGTAAAATTATCTGAAAGAATTGTTTTACGTGGGCATCCTGAAACATTCATGGGCAGAAATTTAAACAAATATCAGTACATATAAGTATTTTTAATAAGGACAACCTGAAGACAATCTGTGTATAAGACACCGTCCTTCTGGTTCTTCTCGAGTGCACTAGAAGTGTATTTGCATGTTTATGTGTAACACTTTGGACACATTTACAACAGATGCTGAATGTAACCTTGACCATATGCACAGGCTTTGGATACAGATGTTAGTGATATGTTTTAACTTTGTATTACAGTTCCTTGCATTTCTCTAAGTGCTTTTGTAGACTATATTTTATATAGTTTTCAAAATTTCAACCTTTATAGTAAAGACAATGAAGTGTATATCTAGTCCCAGTTTCATTGCAGGCCCAGCATTCTATATACCAAGGGATTGAACTTTTCAGGTCATTCTTGTCCATGCCTGTGGCAATGGAGCTACTACCAAATATCCACCAGGCCAACCCAAATCATACTACTAAAGTAACAGATACATAATCCAGTGCAGAAAATTTAAATCTATGTGTTTTGCATTCATCATTTTCAGTTCTGCCTGGCATTCTTTTTGTTTGGTTGGTTGGTTTTTGGTTTGTTTGTTTGTTTGTTTGTTTTAAATACTTGCCCCATGATTTTGCTGTGGGTTCTTAATTCACAGTATTCCTTTGCAGGCCCCTTTTCTTAGAAATGTGAACTAGGTGAGTTAAGATTAGTGTAATTTAGCCGTGTCCATAGGCTAATAACTATAGCAGCAGAGGTTGTCTACTAAATTCACTTAGGGGCAACCCTGATTGTTACCCGGATGAGGTCACTCATATCCTATCTCCTCTATGTAAAGTTGATTTTTTTCTGTTCTTACAAGAAAGGCAGAAGAAATGTTTATACGTCATGGTGCTTCCTTTGGGTGATAAAAGGCTGTTAGTGCTCGCATTAGTTCTCTGTATTTACCTAAAGGAAAATCCTGCTGAACACTTGCAGTACAAAGTGAGTCATTAATCAATGTAAGAACAAATGAAAATAAGGGCAGAGACAGTTATATGCACGTGCGTATGAAGGGTGGAAGGGGACAGGATTGGTACCAACTAGCACCCCACAGTTCCAGAAATGAAGCAATGAGGAAGGAGTGGAATATTTACCTTTTATTCCTCTTAACTTCTACATCTTTAATGAAAAGAAAAATAACGCAGGAGTCATTTATTGAGAGAGAATTCAAATAAAAGCCTTCATTTTACTGAGGAATAAGAATGACATGCAAAGTGAAATACAATAGAATTCTTAAATTTTAATAATTTAGCCCAGCAAGGTCTTGGAATGTCAGTGTTTGTGTGAATGGGAGCTCAACAGAGTATTGGAGGGTTGCTAAGTCCTAAGTCCTCTGCATAGTCACGAAATACAAAGACATCCTCTCTGGCATCAGGCTTCTAAGTGAACGGCTTTAATATACACAAAGAAAAATTTCCAAGTTTGTCTGAACTCCTGATTATTCCTAGCCATTACAAACACTGGCAAATATTGAAAATGAGATCAGCTGTCACTTTGGTTTTCTGATGACACATAAATATGTACTTATGTTTCTGAAATTATTCACCCAATTTACTCAGAATGTCTCTTTTTGTACAAAATTGTCATGCTCTAAAAATAATAGGAAACAAAAATTCATAGATATGATAAAATAACAGTCATAGGAGAATGGGAAGTTGCAGTCAACACAGGGAGTAGGGAACATACTTGAGCATGCTATTGTAAGTAATATGCTAAAAAATCCCAATGTAATGGAAAATATTTTTAGTTAAACATGATGATTACTATGGCTCTTTACCTCTGAAAGGAAAATCCCAACTAACATTTTTTGAAAGAGTTTGTAATATTTGCTACTTGGATTCGCTCAAATAATACCACTTCTATGCACTCCCTAAATTTTAACTAGCTGCTTTCCTATCTAATAATTATGGTCAGTGTGACATAAAACACTGTATCAGGTTTACTACAGTTTTGTAACTTTGTTTTCATGACCCTTGGTAGATAGCTTAGCTAGTTTGTTGTTTTGCTCAGACTGAATCTAATTATCAATCACTATGTCCATGCAGGTATCTGCTGATTGCTGAAAACAATGTATTCTTTTTTTTAAAGATTTATTTATTTATTATATGTAAGTACACTGTAGCTGTCTTCAGACACACACATCACAAGAGGGCATCAGATCTCATTATGGATGGTTGTGAGCCATCATGTGGTTGCTGGGATTTGAACTCTTGACCTTCAGAAGAGCAGTCAGCACTCTTAACCACTGAGTCATCTCTCCAGCCCTTTTTTTTTTTTTTTAAGATTTATTTATTTATTATATGTAAGCACACTGCAGCTGACTTCAGACACTCCAGAAGAGGGCATCAGATCTTGTTAGGCATGGTTGTAAGCACCATGTGGTTGCTGGGATTTTAACTCTGGACCTTCGGAAGAGCAGTCGGGTGCTCTTACCCACTGAGCCATCTCACCAGCCCCAACATTGTATTCTTGAGTCATGGGAAATGAAAAAATAAAGCTGGTGTCTATCAGGAAGTATCAGTCCCAGTGGATAGCTTTTATGATATAAACTACACAAGGAAGAAGATAGTTATCAACCTTAAAAATTGTTAACTTAAAATTACAATAATAAATAGCTTGGTTCAACATGCCTGATGATTCAGTGTCATATGGGTTGTGAACTACTTTCTGACTGGATACAAAGGCTGCTTTAAACTCATCTTTGGCACCAATATCAGAACCAAGAAGCTGGGGTTAGACAAGCCATATAATTCCTTGGAGAAAACACAGTACAATTATTCTGTTAAATAAGCAAAATGTTAAAGCTGATTCTTTATAACTTATCTCTTTGACCAGGGGTTAGTTCACCTGTCCACCCTCATCACAAAATGGTCTTACTTCACTAAATGGCAGCTGTCACAGAGACCCACAAGTGGTCAACATGCAGAGAATATGAATCTAAGGAAATAGTCAGCCCTGAATGTGACATCTAGATTACATCCTCTCTTCTCAGCTCTAAGGGGTCACTGAAGAAGACAGGGAAGACCTTTTGAAATAACCTGATACAGTGGTTAGACACAGGGGAGCAGTATTTCCCAAGTATGTCAGGGCAGGTGCACTTATGGGGTCACAACAGTTGTCAATACGTGTATGATGTTTATGCAAGGATAAAACGGACAGAACCCTAGGTTGGAGGGAGGGGATATGAAGTCCCATCTCAGGCTGAGAATATCTTGTCGCTGGCTACAGCTTGTGAGGGAAAGTCAGTCATCTTTAAGAGTGCGGTCTCTGATAGTTCCAGGATGCTTCAGTTGAAGGGACAGTCATCTGAAAGATGATGAACAAAGAAGATTGGATTTTATATCTTTGGTTTGGTTTCATTTTGTTTGGTTTCGTTTTAAAATGGAGACACAAATTTTAGTGGATATAGAAGGGGCTGGTTCTGCAAGGATTTGGTAGATTTGAATATGACTAATATATGTTCTTTCAACCCTGTAGGAGAACCAGCAGTCTCAATTAACCTGGACTCCCAAGGTCTCTCAGACACCAACCAGGCAGCATACACCAGCTGGTATGAGGCCCCCAATACATATACAGCAGAGGACTGGGGCGGGGGTCTGGGTTCAGTAAGAGAAGATGCACCTAACCCTCAGGAGACTGGTGGTCCTAGGAAGTTTAGAGGTCTGTTGGGGTAGGGGTGTAGGGTGGGGACATTCTTATGGAGATGGGGCCGGGAGGATGTGGGACAGTTGGAGGGTGAAGCAGGAGAGAAATAAAATCTGGAGTGTAAATAAATAAATAAATAAATAAATAGAAAATTAAATGAAAAAATTTCTCAAAGAACTATTTTTAAAGGAGAACCTTTTAATATAAACAAGCAAGAACATTAAAATAATAACAGAAATTCAAATGTATATATAATAAGAATAGTCCAGAGGGAATTTGTTTCCATAAAAAAACATATTGCCTACAGTAAAATAAAAATTTATCCCTGTGAATTTCTGCTTAAGTATTCTTGGCATAAACAAACACAAATGCAGCGATACTTATACTGTATGCAATCATATTTTTAAGACTAACAGGACTACTTTGGAAGCATGAATTTACTGTACCTTGAGTATTTCCTTTATAGAACTTTAACATTTTTGCATGGCATTGGGTATATTTAATGTAATGTAATACATATATCATAGTCTACATAACTGTTTTCTAGGTTAGTTTTGGCTTTTAATTGTACACACATTTACATGTGTCTAAGGACATTTATACTATATACTCAAAACATTGGTGCTTATATTATCTTACTAATGTCAATAGACCTGTCCATCATATTATTTTTCCTATAGAAAAATATAATTATAATAACCAGTGTAGATTTCAGATTCTCCAAACTTCTTTTGAAAAGTTCCTCATATTTTCTCTGCTATCAATCCTATTTCTTCTTATAGACACAGACATTCAGATTTTCATCCATAAGAAACAATGATATTCTCCTTCTTGATAGGAAAAAAAAAAGAAAAAGAACTGTTATGAAAGAGCACAGAATAAATCACTGTAAAAGAACTCTTTCTGGGCGGACTCCTTCCTCCAGGGACACATTGTAGCTATGGTTAGGTTGAAAAGAAGGCATTAATTAAAACTCACTTTCAACATGGAAACAATACAAAGAAAATAAGCGTGCAGAAGTCATATGTTTATTCATGTTGAAAAGATCTAAAATTTGTGTTTCTTTGTTGGAAGTTCCCAAAGCTCATTAGTGTGGAGGCCACTTGAATTATATGAACTTCGGGATTTGGAACTCTCACACTTTAAATTGCATGTATTCAGCAATTTCTGACTGAAGCTTTAAGTTTTCTGCTGCAATCTTCTCTCCAATTACCAGGATCTACGACATCAGAAAGCAGAGCGTTACAGTTTCACATGCTTAAGTCAAGCTTTATAAATTTCAAATACTACTTAAAAGTGAGACTAGGAGATTGGATTTTTATGAATTCTGTTTATGCCTAGAGACAACCCCTCATACTGAACTAGGAACCATCAAAATCCAGGATAGAATAAGCTTGCAACCGTATTTCTAAATTAACTGGGAGTCATTAGCAACTGGGTTGAAAGCCTCAATATATTTTTAAGGAACAGAATTATAATCATAGTAACAGATGTACTGTATACTTCTGATGCCTGGTTCAAATAATATAGAGTTTAGAACAGGTGATAAGAGGCAGAAAATAACAGAGAAAGACAAATATCTCCAGTGGGATTCTAGAATATTTTTTCTTCAAAGGTATTTTTGTTTCATGTTGCTGTGATCAAATCTGACAACAGGGACATCGGGGATGGAGGGCTCGAGGAAAGACAATGTCTCCTGGTGGGAGTGGGATGGCAGAACTGTAGAAACATCTGGTCATATTGCATCTGAAATCAGAAGACAAAAGAAATGAATGCAGAGGGTCAGCGGGATTTCACGCTTCTTTAGATAAGAGCGCATGGTATGAAGCTGCCCATGTTTATCTGAACCCGTGCACATCCATGAACTCAATTTAGATATCCCCTCAACGGAGCCAGAGAGGTTTGCATTCTCAATGATTTTATGTCCTGTCAAACTGATGATTATAAAGTCCCTTCTGCTTTGAAACCAAAGGTATAAAGCATGCATCTTTTAGTAATCTACAGAAAATTATATCTTAAGATATAGTAGGTCAAAAGGTTATTTATAGTCAGATTTATGATTTAGCAGCTTGGTCAGTCGTTCCTATTCCAGATGGGGCTGTGGTTAGCTAGAAGTTTGCAGTGTGACTGACTGATTGACTGACTCACATATGTAGGAGGGAGGGTTCAGTTTCTTCCTGGTGACTTGATTGAAGTTTAGACTAAAGTCCCCCTTTTCTCCTGTGTTTGTCTTTTTCTCTGTGTCTTATATGGTTTGTACTGCAACTGCCAGAGCCCCTGAGCTGAGGTGATTTGTAAAAGACGAGCATGTCTCACTGTTCTGGAGGTTGAGAGCTGTAAAAATTCAAGTCGTTGTTAGAACATGTTGTGTGGTAAAGGCTGCTGTCTCGGCATAACAGAGGCATTTACATTCAACCTTACCTCTTATCACCATAATATTGCTCATTTGTTTTAACCTATTGATTTCAAATAGCATATATATATATATATATATATATATATATATATATATATATATATATATATATATAATATTTTTATTTATTTACATTATATTTATTTATAATATAAAATTAGCTCCACATTCCACAACTCCTCCCCACCCCACCCTGTCTCCATGTGGATGCCCCCACCATCACCACACCTGACCTCTAAACTCCCTGGGACCTCCAGTCTCTTGAGGGTTAGGTGCATCATCTCTGAATGAATACAGACCCAGAAGTCCTCTACTGTATGTGTGTTGGGGGCCTCACATCAGCTGCTGTATGCTGTCTGTATGGTGATCTAGTGTTTGAGAGATCTCTGGAGTCCAAATTAATTGAGACTGCTGGTCCTTCTACAGGACCACCCTTCTTTTCAGCTTCTTTCAGCCTTCTCCAATTCAACAACAGGGGTCAGCTGCTTCTGTCCATTGGTTGGGTGCAAATATCTACATTTGACTCTTTCAGCTTCCTGTCAGATCTTTTGGAGGGTAGTCATGTTAGGTCCCTTTTTGTGAGCGCTCCATAGCCTCAATAATAGTGTCAGGCCTTGGGACCTCCCCTTGAGCTGGATCCCACTTTGGGCTGTTGCTGGAATTCTTTTCCTCAGGATCCTCTCCATTTCCACCCTTGTAATTCTTTCAGACAGGAACAATTATGGGTCAGAGATGTGACTGTGGGGTGGCAATCCCATCTCTCACTTGGGGGCAGGAAATGGAATATGAACTGTAAAAAATAAATTAAAAATAAAATTAAATTAATATTAATAATATATAATTAGCATTTATGCCTTCAACCTTTTGAATTGGTAAATTCATAATCAAAAGTGAGCAAATATACAGGGAGACAAAATAACCTCCTTCATCTAAAGGGTTAATGAATCTTTAAGCCCAGAAAGGGGGATGGCAAATACTCCGACCACACAATGGATAGACTACTGTGTATCAATGTGCTAATGGAAACAATACCTGGTTGTCTACCTAAGAGATGCAATGGCTCACACGCAGCACCAATGCACTCTATATAAATGTAAGCACTGTCTTACAGACTCTCTAAAGTCTAGTTATCAAGTATTTGGGAGTAGCTTTTTAAATTTACTACAATAAATTGATAAGTGAATATAGTAGGTGTTTTGCTCTTGGTGGTGTATATTCTAGAAGCTGAACCTAAACACACCTAAACACACTTGGTTCTGTCAGTTGTGTATGATCTACCTCCTCTGTTTCTTTTCAGATACAATACTTCCTTGCAGTATTTAATATCAGCCAGACTCTTAACATATCCTGAAAGTGATGTTACAGGTAGAGAGAGAGAGAGAGAGAGAGAGAGAGAGAGAGAGAGAGAGAGAGAGAGAGAGAGAATTTTTAACTCTCAACTTTCTTTCTTTTTTTTTTTTTTTTCTAAGAAGTAACACATAGCCTTGGAGACCTGGGACACAGAAAATTTACCTTTGCAAAGAGCCAATGATGAGTCAGATCAATGCTTAAAGTTGCCTAAATTAAAAGAAAAATTACTACCCTGAAGGTTCATAATAGTTGATTAAATTATTTAATAATTTAATGCTACCTAGCACCAATGGTCATATTAAGCCCTCAATAGATATATTATTATAAGTTACTTCACTTTCCTCCAGGACATTCTAAGAAATAAGAAATCTATAATAAAATCTTCATAATGAAAATTCAAAGTGAAGTGTCAAAGTTGACATAAATGTAATTTGAGGCTGTATTATCTAGGAACTTGAGGCAAAAAGTCAATGCATTAACCTCTTGTTTTATGTAGTTTTCTCTTCTATATTTATTCCTATATCTACTTCAATTGAACCTTTATGGTTTTATTTTATTATTAGTCTAAATATCAATATACATATACTGTGAGTTACCTCAATCATTTCAATTGTTTTGTTAGAATTCTCTTATGTATGCCTTATCCATTGAAAAATCAAGCTGTTTTATTCTATAAGCTCTGGATGAAGACTTGGCAGTCCTTACAAATATAGTGCTGAAGAACTTAGAAATTATACTGCAAGCCAGCTAAAGATGTGACAAACTTAAAAGAACATGTGCAATTTTACTCTATAGTTCCCACCCCTGTTAAACGATGTGTCTTATGAGGGCACCACTTCCAAGCATCTGTGCTGTGAGCACATGCTCTCAGGCGTCTGCAGTGCTATAGGGTGCTTTGCTGTAATTCCACACAGTGCCAGCACATGGGTTAAAGACGATGGACCTAGTTAAAATATATTTTTAAATTGAAATAACCATTTTCCTTAATGAGGAGCTTCATTCAAAAGGAATAATATAAGCAGACCTACAACTACAGGATAGATTGAATTGTTTAGATTTTCATTATTACAGAAATATTTTCATGCCATGATGGCCAATATCATTTAGAACAGTGGTTCTCATCTCTCTCTCTCTCTCTCTCTCTCTCTCTCTCTCTCTCTCTCTCTCTCTCTCTGTGTGTGTGTGTGTGTGTGTGTGTGTGTGTGTATGCATGTATGAATGTAGACCATAAGAGAGTATCAAATCCCCTGGAACTAAAGTTACAGGTGATTTTGAGCTGCATGAGACCTGAACTTGAGTCCTCTGAAAGAGCAACAAGTACTCTTACCTACTGAGCCATCTCTTCAGCATCTATTATAAATTATTTGAAATGTTCTGTGGGGAAGAGTTAATCATTAAAATGCCTACCATATGAACCTGAGTATCTGAGTTTGTATACCCTGGTGAAAGCCAGGACAGCAGCTCACATCTGAAATATCAACATATGGAAGTCAAGAGGGAGTAGAGTGTAGACAGATAAGTCTTAGTCACTGGCTGGCCAACCTTACATAACGGAGCAGCTCCAAGTCGCTGGTAGACCCTTTCTCATTAAAGACATGATGTAGTGCAATAAAGGGAGATACAAAATCAATCCCAGGCCTCCAAAGTAAAGCACATAGGCATGAACACATACCTGCACACATATATGCACAGCACATATGATCAAGTACACACTACACACTACACAGACACACACACACACACACACACAATAAATGAATGATTTAAAATTATTTTAGTATGCATTGTTCAGAAATGAATTGGTTTGAAAAATTCACATGTTGAAAGCATGCCTATTGGTTTTGGTTAGAAATGAATTCATGTTATGATGTCTACACACACCCCTAAAAGGCTAGGGTCAATCCTTCATGATAGGGCTGAGTGCTGACTTGAATCCACTGATGCCTGACCATAGCGCAATAACTGTAACTGAAGTGTCTGGAGCTGCTACAGTCTTAGAGAAACCTGTACCCTTTTAGACAACCCAAATGTGAACTGCAAAGTACACTAGCAATAGATTGGTAAGAGGCTTACATATAGATTAGGTTCTAGTGATGACAACATACCAAACATGCATGTAAGGCAAACACTAACTGAGANTTCCATTTGATGCTAGTTTTCTTATTTTGTCATAAACTGCAGGACCAGATAATTATAACTTTTGAATGTACAGGTCTGAACAAACCAAGATGATAAGCCTGGGAAACCCAAGTTCCCAACATTTTTTTCAGAAACACTGTNCTTAAATAATGAACAAAATAAATTATTCAAAACCCCAAATAATGTAATAGATACATTAAAAACACAGACAAATAAGTCACAAGATCTATTTTAAGGAAGGTCAATTGAACTCAACAGAAAATGATCAGAGTTAAAAATCAGCATTAAAAATCAATTCAATAGTCCATCACAAAATGTTAGAAGAGATTGAAGTAATTAAAATAAAATCGATCTGAAATCCTTCTGGTGAAAACTACACAAAGCAGAATAGCTTCACTCATAGGAAAGATCAAACAGAAGAAAAGACAGGTAAGCTGAAACCAGAGAACCTGAGGATGCACAGGTGGAGAAGAAAAATACACTAGTAGAAGAGAAAAATAAAGCACATACCCAGAGAATGCAGCATAGCAATAAAGGAGACTATAGTTGGCTGAAATGGAACTTAACAGTGGAGTGCTTGCCTACCATTCTCAGAAACTTGACTTCTCTGCTTAGAGTGCATGCTTACACCCCCCCCCCACACACACACAGACACACACACAGAGACACACATATAGACACACACACAGACACACAGACACACAGACACACACACACACACACATATTTGGTAATGCCAGGACAGGGAAGCAGGAGTGGGTGGGTTGGTGAGCAGGGCAAGGGAAGATGGGATAGGGGTTTTTTGTAGGAGAAACCAGGAAAGGGGATAACATTTGAAATGTAAATTAAGAAAATATCTAATAGAAAAAGAGGAAACATCAACCTGACAAACCTGGAGAATGCAAATAACCACCTGCAGGAGGCCCAGAAGTCACCAGACATGTTCAACCAAAATATCAATCCCAATATCCTAAATATCCAAACTCTTGGATATAAAGAGATGATACTCCTGAAAATAATATGAACAATAACACAAAATTCCTTAGGATGAAAAGAAGTAGGATTGAACACTTGTAGCGCTGATCCACAAAAGACAAACCATGTGGAACCAAGAACATTTATGTTAGTCAGCTTTTCGGGGTGCTAACAAAAGTCTTAGGAAAATACCAAATAAGACCAATTTTGCCTATGTCAGTTCCTGCACAGTGGTTCTGTGGTGGTTCATCGCAGTACAAGACCCCTTCCAATAAGGCTTAATGCATTAAGTGTTCATCACCTCTCTAAACCAAATACAACCATGTTGGAAATCAATTCTTAGCACAGAGACCCTTTGAAAATACAGTTAAAACAAGACTACCCTACCCTACAATGATTCATCTATCTCTTACAATGCAAACGTACTTAGGCCACAAGCTTCGCTAAAGTCTTAACTCCTCTAGCATGACTCCAAACTTCAATGCAAATTATACAAAGACTCAAGTCATACAAGCCTGCAAGATTCTGAAAACAAGAATATTATGCTACATACTTCTAAGGAATAATGATTGAACAGGCACTAAGTAAGCATTGTTCCTTCAAAAGGAACTGAGAGAAAGTAGCCTTGGGCAGTTAGAACACAACAAGGAAGTCAGTCGAGAGACACAAGAATTCAATCCTTCCATTTCATGTCTGGCTTTGGGTTGCATTGTAGTGTAGGCTGCTGTCTACAAAAAGATTAGGGTGTTCTGTCCTTAGTGATTACTGTTGTGGGCCCACATTGCTACTCTGAAGTTATGTTTCACACTGCCTCCGCCCTCCCGTGGATGCATCCTACACTGCATTATCTCTATCCTTTTGTAATCTCTATTGCAGCTGTGAAGCCATTCTGGCCTCTCCACACAGTGCCTACTTTGTTGCTGTATGCAGAACTCAAATGCTGCCAATCACTGCCTGGCTTGGCAAGTTTTCCTTAGGAATCGCAGTGGAGGCCTCTGTTCTCCCAAAATTCTTGCTTTCTACTTTCCGCCCAAAGCTACTTACTAAGGAAGTGTGTGAGAGGACTCCAGCAGGTGGTAGCATCTCCTATCACCCACACGATCCTAGCTGTGAAGAATAATGAAGTACACATGTTACGGATTTTGATATGTAAATCATTTCCCATGAGCTCTTGTGTTTGAAAACTTGAACTCCAGTTGGTAGTGTGTTACTTGGTAAGGTTGTTTTGAGGTGGTTAGTGGAAGTGATTTCTGGGGCTGGGACTTTGAATGTTATGTCTGCTTCAGACGCTTGCCTTTGAAAATGCCGGTTCTACATACTATCACGAGAATAAGCGACTGCCACACATTTCCACTGTCAGGAGTTTCTGGCCAATGCACTGTGGCTTCCCCATCTTAAATTGATGCTCTGTGTTGCTCTGATACTTCACGGAGGAGACCGCTTTTCTTATACCTCAAAATGCCATCCTGTGAGCTTAAATTCTTCAGTGTCTTCCTCATCTATCTCAACTCTCACACAATTGAGGTTGACTGAGCCTTGCTTTAGCTTCAAATTAACCTGAAGGGAATGTAGTTGAGTATTACCCCACCCTAACTGCATGCTTTTATCATCAAGTTCCATCAAGAGTTTCTGAATTAAAATGATCTGTTCGGGATGACCCTTACTTGTGAATATTTACTAGTCATTGTCCAGTTATGAGGTGGCATAGTTTTAATAGCATTTTATCTCAACAGATATTGAAAACAAAATGGGAGGGGTGCACAGGTGTGAGAATACCCAGCCATAGGTGTAAGCAGAACACATACATTGATTGAGGTTGTCATTTCACCTGAGTGTGGGTAATGATGTCTCCAAATAACTTTAGACACAATATAAAGATTCGCTGCACAGAGGTGATCATACATGATGGAGTGATAACCAAAAAGATGAGATAAATATGGCAAAAAGTAACAAAAGTGGTGCACACAAGGAATATAAATAGATGATGTCCTGAAATGGTGTCAGTATGTTTGATTGACACAGGGTATCACTATAGATTGATTTTCAAAAGATGGTTAAAAATAATGAATTAAAAGAGAGAAGGAAAACAAAACCGCACAGTATAATGAAACCTGAAATAAAATAGTTTATTCTTTCTATCTCAAAATTTAGATTAACAAATAAGACTTGAGTGCTAGGCATTGGCTTTTAATACGCCAAGATTTAAGTTTCTATCCACACACACACTGAGATCCACTGGGTTTTAGACAACAGACTACAAAGCAATTGTTCTTGAACATTGTGATGAGAGAACTTTGTTTGGGAAGGGGAAAATCATATTCACAGTGGAAATGCTGTTCTTGAAGCTATTGTTATTAAATTTTATTAATCAAATTTTGATGGTTATTTATGGATATATTACAACAGAGATATTATTAGGAAGGCATAGAAATATTAATTGTGTGAAACTGTGTAATAAACTGAATTCTCCACAGTATCTGTAAGGTAGTAAGCACAACATTGGCTAGAAGCTCAACTCTCACTGAGTTAATGACTTTCTAGTTTTGAAGTTGAATAACTTTCATATTAAAAATAAAATTGCAGCACCATCTGTTATTCTAATACATTCCAATGTTGTATTGTTTAATTACAGATCTGTAAATAGAATCTTTATAGCTTTGTTTCTTCTAAAACTGACATTGTATAAAATAGTTAATAGAGTTATATTTGGTTTGTAGAATATTCAAAACAAACAGGTGAATTTTTTAAAAATAAGAATGCAGTCTCTAAAATCTTAAATATTCAAGAAAAGTTTGGTATTTTAATAAACTTGAATTCATTAACAAGTGAACAATTTCATACAGGCTTCAAATCATCTTCAGAAATAATATGAATCTTTGTCCTGTTGTTAAAGAGAAAATCAGGTTACTAACTAAAATAAAGAGGCAAATTATTAGACTTGTCTGCTGACTAGCTTGTATGCCAAGCTAGCACTTGCTAGGGCCATTTTGGAAGGGGAAAGCTCAATGAAGAAAATGTCCCTACCAGACTGGCCCATGTGCAGTCCTTTGGTACCTGTGCTCAATGATGATTTCTGGGAAAGAACCCAGGTCGCTGTGGATTGTGCTATATCTGGGCTAGGATTATGCTATCCTGTGTGCCATGTTCCCATCCTGATGGTGTTCCTGCCCTGATTTCCTTTGAGCTGGACAATTACTCACTCAGAAGTGTAATATAAATTAAAACCCTTTCCTCTCCAATTTGCATTTGTCATAAATAATTTTAAAGTGTTTCTATATTACTAACTAAAAAGTAGAAGTTAATCACTATGTTGTTAAAATTTTAGCTATCAATTTACTAAGTAAACTGGTGCATATGAAATAAAATGGTTTAAAATAATGTATTTCAAATATTATTATGTGTGTTGTATCACTTAAAATTTTAGAATCTATGTAATATTCATATTAAAATGATTAGTTTCTTATAACTACTTTTGCATTTATTCTGTAACAATATATTTTCTTGGTGGAAATATATGGAGAAAATCTAATGTCACAGAGAGTATGTCAGAGATAGAGGCATATTTTTGATTGTCCTAAAGAGTTTATTGGGTATTAGTTGTGCAAACACAACTTATGCTGACAGTGATAATAAAGCTAGAGAGCACCGAACCTTATCTAAGTTAAATGTTAAGAAACAGTATCAGTGTGACACACTTGAGAACCTCCCCAAAGTCATGATTCTACAACCATCAAATGTCAACTTTCACATCTCCTGCTGCTTTTGAACTGGTTTGAGGATCTATTAATTGTCAAGATTTCTCAACTTTTTTCTTTCAAACCACCGCTCATAAATTACATATTTAGAAAATAGTGGTTCAATCAATTATATGACTTGATGAAATGTTGATTGACTATACTAAATAATACAATTCATAGGATAGCATAGTAATAACAGTATATATCAAAATTATTTAGTAATAAAATAGATTTGAAATTTTCTGAATAAAAAGATCAATGGTTCTCAGCACAAAAGTTTGTGAAGGGATTAATTGACCAGTCAGCTTGGTTTGATCATTTTGAATGTGCACATATATCACACATCTGTTTGTGCCCATAAATCTGTACAATTATCATTAGTCAATTACAGCTACAAAGATCACACAAACCTGATTTATATTGATATCAATCTCATGAAGAAGACTTTGTATGCTTGGAGCTATTGAATTTCTCTTGACAAGCACATTTTCTACTGCCCATGCTCCGTGGAACCACGATAAATTGATTCTGTTGCTCACTGTTCTGGCTGGATTTGGCCAAAGTGTTACAGCTTACAAAAAAAAAAAAAAAAAAAAAAAAAAAGCCCACACTAGGGTAGGTAGCTTTGTCCCCAAGTTTTGCCTGCTACTGTGGCAGTGCCAATGTCAGCAACAGGGGCAGAGGCAGCAACAGGGGAACCAGGGAAGTGACCCTAGCCTTCCAGGCATGTCCATGATCCAGTGATGAGTGCTTCAGGAGAAAAAAACTCTTCCTAAAGTGGTACAGCTCAATAAGACAGCCATTTTCAGCCAACTCTCAGTGAAATAACTTGTGTTATTTATTTCATGTGACTAGAGACTTTATAAACTTTGAGGGCTAGAATGGGGCCATGGGTAGATGCTTCCCATTGGCTCAGTTTGAGATGCTGGTTTTGCTCTATTTGCATGGGGAAGGACTTCAGCTGTATTCTATGCATGACTGAAGGTCATCCTCTCAGTAGGGTGCCATGGTTACATGTTCCAGAGCAGGTAGAGTTAGGCAGGGAGTGGGCCTCTCTGCTATTGTTATCATTTCTGAGATTCACAGGTTTTGTTGGCTTACTCAACATTAACAGTTCTTCTGTCTAGTGGCACAGGACACTTGCCCCACAGTCTTTAATTCCAGGTTTGTCAGAAAGCTTGAATTTAATTATTGGTGGCAATCACTGTCTTTTCTTGTATTTGGAGGCTTCTCTTTTTTCCTTTTTAAGAAAATATGAGATTCAATATAAACAATCACAATTTGCCACATTTTTAGTTTGATGATTTTTTAAGTTAAAATTGATCACCCTGAAGAACTAGCTAGCTTTTATTTAAGACCAGTGGTGTCTGGATACAGTCATCTTTCCTGGGCATTCATGTACTGTGCATATTTCATTTGCCAGTAGGGCATGAAAATGGCCAACAATTATATGTATATATATATTATATATATATATATATATATATATATATATATATATATATATATATATATATAATTTATTCATACACTGCAGTAACTGCAGAAACTCAAACCTCATCAAAGTGATGATGGTAAAGGTGACTTCAGAATACACACCCATAAAAAGTGTCAGGACCCCTTGAACAACAAGGAGTGTATAGAGCCAGAGGAAGGAGCAGAGTGTTGTAGAACACTGACTTGTGGCTTTGATGTGCCTGCTGCATTGCTGAACTTGCAACTGCTGCGAGTAGCAGAGCATTGCACAGAGATTGCCATTCATCAGCATACTGTCATGAAAGGAGAGGAAATTCATATGGCCCCACTGTTCCCGATGGTTTGCTGGTTGCTGGGGAAGACAGATTTTCTTCAGAGGTGTTTACACCCGTGAGGTGCTCTTCTTCCTTGAAACAACCCAAATTCAGTGAGTCTTCAAAAGAAATGCATAGAAGTAGAATGAGGAGCAAGTTGGGAAAAGAAAGGAAATAATCAGGAGTAGGAAGTGACAAGAGAGGACAACAGGATGAATATGATTAAACCACATTGTGTATATGTACAGAAATGACCCAATGTAGTAATTCATACATACTAATAATAAATGACAGAAAAGAAAAAAAAACAGTTCTCTAAATTTTCTAAATTAAAGAACTGTAAATATTTTACTGTAGAAAATCTGTTTATGACTTACGGTGATTTGTCTCAGAACTTTTCACATAGAAGTAGTCTATAGACTTATTCCTACAATCTTTGTCTTATATCATTATGCTTAATTCGTGCACTTTTGAAATTTCAGTTACCGCATATGTGACGATCTTATCTACGAAGTCTCATATGTGACTTATAGTTTACTAAATTTTATTTGAATTGATTTTTTTTTTGTTTTCTAATGTCTGGTTGATCTGTTTAAGTATTCTAGACTAAAACTGTATGCACATATTAGTTTCTGGATATTTTTACTCTTGATTTCAAGAGAAGCATATACATACATATATGTGTGTATATATATGTATATACATACATAAATACATGTATGTATATATGTGTGTTAATTGATATATCTAGGACTTGCTGCACACTTGTAATATATTAATAAAGCTTTTAAAAAATTAGTTAGCTAATAATTGTAACCAGATGAATTCAAAAGTTGTGAAATAACCTTAAAGTATTTCTTGAGACAAAAGTCATAGGTTCTGATATTTGTTTCATACTTTTTGCAGCAAGCATATACATAATGTGAGAAAAATATTTCTCTTTTAAGTCTACATCTTTTTTCAAGAATATTTTTCTCTGAATAGGTAAAATTTATTAAAATTATTTTGAAAAAAATGTGAAGAAGTCATAAATGCATAGATTTATACAAATGTATATAAATGTTATTTTACATAATCTACTTGTTCTCTGTAACATACATCATAATTTGACTATTTTCTTTGAGAGTATATTTTTTTATAACTGTGACTATACGATAGATTTCATTTCTGATAATAATAAATTTAGTAATGATAATAAGTTTGTGTGGTTACAATTACCCTGAAACCTAAATAACACAAAGACCCATCAAAGGAATGAAATTACAGACATGTATTTCTTATGAACAAAATTACAGACATGTATTTCTTATGAACAAAATTACAGACACGTATTTCTTATGAACAAAGATGCAAAAATTCTCAAACCAACCAACCAACCAAACACACAAACATGCAAACTGTATCCGTAATCACATCAAAAAGGATTTATAAAATGGGCAAGTAGATTTCATCCTAGAGACACAGGGATGCTCAAAGAATTTTCATAAAGTCAGTTTGGTATAATGCCCACTCCATGAGATGGAACACATTCCCCTCACTTTTGGGTAATTATAAACCTGAGACAAGAAATGCCAGGATCTTAGGGGGAAAAGATACTATTGATCTGCTAAAGTATCATAGCAATGTGATTGTGAAAGGCAGTCAGCTATATCCATTGATCCATGCTTCACTTGACCATCTTTAGTGATGCTGTCTTCTGCAGTAGATGTAAATGAACAAGAAATCCACAACTGGTTAATGTGCAGACAGTGAGTGATTCTGGATTAATAAATACTAAATGGGTATTTTCACCAAACACCTCTCTTGGAGATTGGAAGGTGGGTATAAAAGGAGGCATAAAAATTGTAAGAACAGAGAGTTTGGATAACCACAAGGAAACAGTGCCTTCCAGATATGAAAGGACCAACAGACAGGAGAATTCACAGAGAAAGTGGTAGTGTGCACAGACCCTTTACAGGTGCAAGCCAAGTGGCTGTCAGAGCTAAGATGGAGAAATGGACACAAGCTTCCACCCCTAACCAAGAAGCAATCACCAATTGACATTTGCTTACAAAGGAAACATATTTTTCATTGATGAAGTATTATTGGGTTTATTAATTACACTTGGGAGTGAGCCCTATGCCCAGGAGAAGATAGCCAACACAAGAAATTTGATGACATTTTTGTAGACATGTTTTCTATTGCTTTGATTGGGCATAGGTTTGTCTTACTACTCTTTTTCTTGTATACTATGGTTTCTTATTTTGTGTGTCTATGGTTTGTGTGTTGCTTGAACTTATTCTTTTGCTTTTTATTTTTATTATTATTCTCTTTCATTTGGTTGTTTTCTAAAGAGAAAGAAAGAAGAGATGTTCTTGACTGAGTAGTGAGCAGGAATGGCCTGGGAGCATAGAGGGAGGAAAAACGATAATCAGAATGTTTTGTATAAAATCTTATTTTTTGAAAATCATTGAACTTTAATGCACTATATTATTTGGTAGGCACTGTAAATATGGTTCAGTGTGTAAAACCACTTGAGCACAAGTCTGAAGACCCAAGGCAATCCCCGGACTTCACGTGGAAAGAAAGAATTTTGTTTCCCTAAGTTTGTTCTGGGATTCATCATGACAAAACACACAAGCACTCAACACACACCATTTATGCACACAGATTAATAATGAAAATAACAATATTAATAATTATAAGAATGTTTATATACAGTAAAGTGTAAAAGTAATAAGGCAAAGCTGAAATCACACTACTAAATAATATAGTCAGATTGCATAAGAATCATGGTTGGAGGATATATGGAGAAGAGTTTTAATCTTAAATAATGAAAAGATGAACAAAGATAAAATATTGGTATTGAAAGTAGAATTTAAAATAAGGTGGGTAACATCAAAACGGGACAACTAAATATTATTTTAACACACACACACACACACACACACACACAAGTTTCAGAAGTTTCACTGGAATGTCAGACTATTGATAATCACTAAATTAATTTGTCCACCTTTGCCTCGACTCGAATTGTTCAATTAAATAATTTGAATGAATGAGCCAGCCACCGTTCAATAATGAGGCATTGAGGGTTAGCTGTGCTGCTTAGAGGAGTGGGTTTGCTTGACGTCGTTTCCAATAGCCATTGAAAATGCAGCTTTGTTTAAGTGGAGAAACTGCCCCCTACAACCGATGGCTTAAGTGATGATACTGTCACCAGGTGTAATGGATCCATAATCATATCAGAAGTAATTATGGCATCCTAATGACTTTTCCCAACCAATTTCTTACCAGCATAAATTAATTTAAGGGTCCTAGAAGAAAGAAAGCTGACTTCACATGTGACATTTGCGTGGTTGGTGTGGTATGACAGCTGAAGGGCAAAGTGAGCAGAGGGCATCAACACTCTTTAGACATGTAGGTGACACATGACAATGAGATCAAATGTGGTCCCAGCACACGGGGACAGCGAAGAGGACAAATGGACAGAAAGTTCTAATTAAACGCCCAGTCTTTTTAAAGCCAGTTACTCCCATTTCTGTGTAACAGAATATTTTGCTTTACACAGTTTCTCTCCTGAGGTAATTCCTTTGTGAGCATTTCTACCAAGGAATTTGTAATATTAAGACTCCTTTAACTATATAACCTGGTATTTGGATGTTATAACCATCAAGGCAGCTACAGTGTTGACTTTCTGAAATAGATTTATGCTAAAATAAAATAAAGGACTTGGGTAAGCTCACTGATAAATGTCGGGCAGCACACTAAGGTTTCAATAAAGTGGGGAATTAACAGTTGATATATTATGCATGCTGCATTAAATATAAATTATTTTAATAATAATTTATGAAATGTGTGTTCTGTGACTACATGCCCAGCTCTCTGCACCAATTCTGGAAACTGAATAAAAAATTAAGTATTATTAAAACTTTCAATTAGAATAAATTCAGAAACCTACAGACAAGTGTCCATGTTCCAGGATGGCTACCATGGCCTGACATATTGCTTTAGTCTCTATTTTTTATCATAAGCAATGCATCAATTTTGACTAAATCATTGATTCACCCTAAGAAGTATCAGGTTGGAGAGATGGCTCAGTGGGTAAGAGTGTGTTGTCTCCCGGCATGAAAACCTGAGTTCAAATCCTCTGGACTCGTTTGACAGTGAGGAGTGACTGTTAATCCTAGGTGCTCTGTCAAAAGGAGGATGCGTGGGGTCAAAATATGGGACATTTCACATTCAGTGAGCGACTAAATAAATTAAATAAAATAAATAACAAAATTAGCAAAATAAATAACAAAAGAACAAAGCCAAGCAGAAACCCGATTTTCTTCTCTGGATACCATGTGCACATAGATAAGCACACTAATCCAGGCACAGAGCTGGATGATATATAAGACAGAAATAATGATAATTATAATAACACCTGTCAAATTCCATATTCTGTGATAACAGGTTTCTTTTCATTTTAAATGGCTAACATTATTTTAATTTTCTAAACGAACATATACCATACCATTTAAAATAGTTGTGAATCTAGCTGGAGTGTGTACATGAAGCTTAATGGTACATCATTTGAATGAAGAGGGAAGGACTGTTTTAGGAATGTTGCAGATTGAATATTTATGTTCTCCAGGGGTGGCTACACTTGGAGATTGATCTCCTTGGTCTCCTCGTGGAGTCATTTAGGTTAAAGGATATCATAATGATGGGCTATTGATCCCATAAGGCTAGTGACCTCCCAAAGAAAGGTGTCAAAGAGGCACACTGCCTTGAGAAGTCTGAATAAGCCAGAGAAAGACCATGTGAATACATAATGAGCCGACTGTCATCACCAAGCCTAAAGGATAGACAGGCTTCACAAGAATTCAGACTGTATCACCTTGAACCCAGACTTTCAAGCCGCTAGGGCAGTGGGAAGGTATAATTTTTATGTTCAAGCCACAAATCTATGGCACTATACCATAGCAGTCCAAGAAGATGAAGACAGATGGTAAATAAGAATTATTTTCAAAATGTACATTCTGTATAGTTTTTAAAGAAGTAAATACATAAATAATGTAGGAAAAGCAAGAGAAGAAATTGGGAACTTGGGCAACACTTCTTGTAAAGAACCAGTAGCAGAATTGTCCCCCAATTAATTTAAATATTAGTACAAGAAGAAGCCTGTGATTGGACAGTGGCAAAGGAAGGCGGGCAGAGATTTTTAGACACAGGAGAGGGTGCTGTTTCTAAAGGAAGGAAGGAAAATGGAGGAAGATCCAGATTCTGCATGGCTTTAAATAGCCACAGGTAGCTATAAATATCTTATAAGGGGTGGATAATTACAGGACAATTTGTCTTATCTAGGTAGGAAGCTTATACCAATATCAATTGGCTCTGAGTTCTTTGTGCGGGCATTCTGTGGGGTGAGAATTTACTGACCTAAATCTGACTTATAAATTGCAAGCCTTTACAGTTCTGATTTTACCGAGTTACTGGGATTTGGGGCTACTGACCACAGTGGGTGGATGGCTGGGAATGTGAGGAGAATCTGCATCAAGAGAACCGCGAGATGGGCGGTCTCTGCTGGGGTTAGCCATAGAGGCAGCGGGGTCGCCAAGGCCCAGTAGCTGGTGATAGCCCGGGATGGTGCCTTTTAAAATATTTCCCACAACAAGAACCCACATTGGAAGGTTTCTAAAAATGCAAGTCAGGTTAATAAGTTAGTATGTTGATTATGGTCTTTCAAAGAAGATCCAGATGGCATCTCTATGTCGTTACAGTACAAATGATGCTTTCTGAATCTTTTTGGCAAAATAAAGACATGAAGGGATTTCTGTGTTTAAAAGGTAATCATACCACTTATACTATAGGTGGATGCAGGCAGCTGCTGAAGTACATGAAGAGACACTTCACATGTTACGAGAAAAAGAGTGTTCCATTTGCCCAGGTGGCAAAGGATAAAATAAAATATCATTGGAAAGTAAAGTAGAAGTTCATGGTAGTGAGCAACGGTGCTTTAAAAAATAAGGAACTATTGTCTATTAAAAATTATATTGATAACTTACAGTTTTAGTTAATTACTATTTTCAGTCTTAAAGCAATCCCTTCCCCCTTTCTCTTTCTAATTTTGCAGCAAAATTATTTTATTTGGATATAGATACATCAATAAATTCCATACTCAGTTTAGAAAAAGTGTCATAAATATTTCACAATATTGTTATTGGGATAATATGGTGGGTCTCCATAAATACCCTATCTTAGGTACCTGTTCTATAATAATAAGTTCATGACATAGACATACTAAGAGGGAAAAATTAAAAACTCACTCGAACTTTTAGAAACACCATCAGGACATGAAAAAGTCAGTAGCAAATGGAAAAAGAAAGGTTGGAACTTTGAATAATGAAAACTTAAAGTAAAATTTATACTTTTATAAGATATGATTTCAAAAAGTATCAGTTTATGAATGACGGATAAGAATAACCACTGGTTTCTCTGAAATCCGTTTGAGGAGGATGAGATTTCTATAGCCCTAAGATGAGAAGATCTATATTAATTTTGAAGCCAATAAGTAATGGGAAATGGGTAATGGCATGGTTAAACAATGACAAATATCTTGCATAATTGAATATAGATTTAATTTTTCAATGGAAAAGGAAGACAGATGGTTTTATTAAAACAGTTTCAAAAATAAGATTTCCAAAATGAGGATATATTTTACAGAAGAAGGCTGAAGAAACTTATTTAAGTGATAGAAAAAGAGATTCATGGTGGAAACTTTCTATGCTAAAAACCGTGATTTCCTTGTGATTCTGATTGCTTGTGCTAATGGCCTCTCCATATTAGTCCTTACCATGCTCCTGTTTTCCATTAGAGGATGAAATTGGATAGAGTAACATGTTCACAATGGCCTCTCCATGTCTTACATCACAGACACTTTGTATATGTACATTGTCAGGACTCTGTACCTTGGGATGGAAACTCTTATACTGCATGTAGGTGCTGCAGGACCATTTGAAACATACTTGTTTTTCATTTAAAGTTTATCTTGTTAAATAATGCAGATCAGTGGTTTTCACCCTGTAGGTTGAAATTTCTTTGGAGGTCACATGTCAGATATACTACATGTAAAATACTTATATTAATTGATAACAGGAGCAAAGTTAGATTTATAAAGTAACAATGAAATAATTTTATGGTTGGAGGCCAATACAGCACGAAGAACTGTATTAAAGGGTCACAGGATTAGGAAGGTTGAGAACCACTGATATAGGTATTTAAAAAAATGTAAAGATTGATCTATATATTAACTGATAACGTGTTTCCAGATTGTTTATTCAGTCCTCGTTGCTCTCATCATAGACTGACAATAGTTCCAACTGAGCTTACTTCTCTTCCTTAACATGGGGATATCATTGCTTTATAATTGAGATTTGCATTATAAACAATAGATTTTTGGTTCTTTAGTCTTTTTTTTTTCAGGGATGGTTTAATAAATGGAAATCCATCAATATAATCCACTACATAAATTAACTCAAAGACAAAAACCACAGGATCATCTTGTTAGATGCTGAGAAAGCATTTGACAAAATCCAACACCCATTCATGATAAAAGTCTTGGAAAGATCCAGGAATTCAAGGCCCATACCTAAACATAATAAAAGCAATATACAGCAAACCAGTAGCCAACATCAAANTAAATGGAGAGAANCTNGAAGCAATCCCACTAAAATCAGGGACTACACAAGGCTGCCCACTTTCATCTTACTCAATATAGTACCTGAAGTCCTAGCCAGAGCAACCCGACAACAAAAGGAGATTTGCAGATGATATGTTAGTATATATAAGTGACCCTAAAAATTCTACCAGAGAACTCCTAAACCTGATGAACAGCTTCAGTTCAGTAGCTTGATATAAAATTATCTCAAACAAATCAGTGGCCTTTCTCTACACAAAGGATAAACAGGCTAGAAAGAAGTTAGGGAAACAACACCCTTCCCAATAGTCACAAATAATTTAAAATACCTTGGTGTGACTCTAACTAAGGAAATAAAAGGTCCATATGATAAGAACTTCAAGTCTCTGAAGAAAGAAATTGAAGGTCTCAGAAGATGGAAAGATCTCCCATGCTCATGTATTGGCAGGATTGATATAGTCAAAATGGCTATCTTGCCAAAAACAATCTACAGATTCAATGCAATCCCCATCAAAATCCTGACTCAATTCTTCAATGAATTAGAAAGGGCAATTTGCAAATTCATCTGGAATAACAATAAAACTAGGATAGCAAAAAATATTCTCAATAATAAATGAACCTCTGGGGAAATCACCATGCCTAACCTCATAAAAACTGCATGGTACTGGTACAGTGACAGACAGATCTATGGAATAGAATTGAAGACCCAGAAGTGAATCCACACACCTATGGTCACTTGATCTTTGACAAGGGATCTAAAACCATCCAGTGGAAAAAAAGACAGCATTTTCAACAAATGGTGCTGGCACAACTGGTGGTTATCATATCTCCTTGTACAAAGCTCAAGTCTAAGTGGATCAAAGAACTCCACATAAAACCAGAAACACTGACATTTATAGAGGAGAAAGTGGGCGAAAGCCTTGAAGATATGGGCACAGGGTTCTTGGTCTTTTGACAGAGATAAAGACATCACTGGCATTTAAAGCAGTGGAGGGTCTCTTTGCACCCCTGACCCTAACCCACCAGCTCCACCTGCCTTCCAGGAGGCCTACTCTAACCTGGCAAAGAGCTTGGGGCAGACCCTAACCCATCAGCTCTGCAATATGACACCTTCAGAACTCAGCTCTCCCACAATGGCAAACTCTGGATATCCTAACAGAACTGAAGAGTGAGACCTCAAGTCCCATCTCATCAAGATGATAGAAGCCTTTAAAAGGGATTTCCTTAAAGAATGACATGAAAACACAATCAAACAGCTAGAAGCCTTTACAAAAGTAACAAATAAATCCCTTAAACAAATACAAGAAATCAAAATCAAACAGGTGAAATAAACAAAACAGTCCAAGACTAAAAATGGAAATAGAAGTGATAAAGAAAACACAAATGGACACAAGAGGTGGAAAATCTAGGATAGAACAGGAACTACAGAAGCAAGCATCACCAAGAGAATATGAGAGAAGGAACAGAGAATCTCATCTCAGGCATAGAAGATAGCATAGAAGAAACCACCACAATAGTCAAAGAAAATGCCAAAAGTAAAAAGTTCCTAATCAAAAACATTTAATAAATTTCATATTCTATAAAAGACCAAACCTAAGAGTAACAGGAATAGAAGATGGTAAAGATTCCTAATTCAAAGGGCCAGAAAATATCTTCAGCAAAATCATAAAAGAAAACTTCTCTAAGAAAAGAGATGAACAAAATTATACTAGAAGCTTATAGAACACGAAATAGATATGGCCAATAAAGAGAATCCTCCTCCTACATAATAATCAAAACACAAAACCCATGGAACAAAGATAAAGTATTAAAAGCTACTAGTTGAATAAAGGCCAAGAATCATATAAAGGACAACCTATCAGAATTTCCTCTAACTTCTCAACAGAGACTCTAAAAGCAAAAAGATTTTGCACAGATGTCTTATAGATTCTAAGAGATAACCATCCCAAACTACTCTACCCAGCAAAACTCTCAATAACCATATATGGGAAAAAAACAAAATATTCCATGACAAAACCAAATTTAAAAATATATTTTTCTACTAATCCAGCACTACAGAGGATACTAGAAGGAAAACTCCAACACAAGGAGGGAAACTACACCCAAGAAAACACATGAAATTAGTCATCTCACAGCAACCTCCCACCCAAAAAAGTTTCACACATACACAGTGCTACCTCCAATGTCAAAATAACAGGAAATCATTATCATTGGTAATTAATATCTTTCAACATCAATGGGCTCAATTCTCTAATAAAAAGGCAAAGGCTAACAGACTGGATATGTAAAAGGTATCCAATATTTTGCATTACACAAGAAACACACGTAAGCAACAAAGACACCAAGAGTAAAGGGCTATAAAAGTGTTCCAAGCAATCAGGCCCAAGAAACAAACTGGAGTAGTCATTCTAAGATCTTATAAAATATATTTTCAACCAAAAGTAACAAAAAGAGATGCGTAAGAACACTTCTTACTCATCAAAGGAAAAATCCACAAAGATGATGTCTCAATTCTGAATATCTAAGCCCCAAATGCAGTGGCAAACTTATTCATAAAGGAAACTTTACTAATGTTACACACACACACACATTGACCCTCATACAATAATTGTGGAGGATATTAGCACTCCATTCTCACCAATGGACAGTTATCCAAACAGAAATGAAACAGAAAAAAATGAAACTAACAGATGTTCTGAACCAAATATATCTAACATATATCTACAGAAACTTTCACCCCAACAAAAGAATATACCTTCTTCTCAGCAACTCATGGAACATTCTCAAGAACTGATCACATAATCAAGCCTCAACAGATACATGAAGATTGAAATGCTCCTTTGCGTTTAGTCAGCTCACCACAGTTTAATCTGGACTTCAACAAAAACAGAAACAACAGGAAACTCACATAATCATGGAAACTTAAAAACTGTCTACTCAATGATTTCAATGGTCAAAGAATAAATGAGGAAAGAAATTAGAGACTTTCTAGAATTCAACGAAGATGAGGGCAACACATACCCCAACTTATGGAACATAATGAAAGCAGTGCGAAGAGGAGACTACCTAGCACTAAGTGTCTTCATAAAGAAATTGGAGATATCTCATACTAGCCTCTTATCAGTGCACCTGAAACCTCTAGTACCAAATGAGGCAAACACACCCAGGAGGAATAGATGGCAAGAAATTGTCAAACTCAGGGCCGAAATCAATCAAATATAAACAAAGAATCAACCAAACCTAGAGTTGTTCTTTGAGAAAATCAACAAGAGAAGCAAACACTTAGACAAACTAATTAAATGGCACAGAGACAGTACCCAAATAAAATCAGAAATGAAAAGGAAGACATAACAACAGAAACAGGAAATTCAAATTCATTAGGTCTTAATTCAAGTCTGTTCTCCACAAAACTTGAAAATCTAAAATAAAGGGAGGATGTTCTAGACATAAACCATTTACCAAACTCAGATCAAGATCTGACAAACTATCTAAACAGCCTCATAAAACCCAAGGAAATAGAAGCAGTCATTCAGAGCATCCCAACCAAAAAAGGCACAGGATCAGATGGTTTTAGCGCACAATTCTACCAGATCTTCAAAGAAGAGATAACACCAATATTCCTCAAACTATTCCACAAAATATGAACAGAAGGAAGACTACATGATTTATTCTATGAGGGCACAGTTACCCTGATACCTAAACTACACCAAGACACGACAAAGAAAGAGAACTTCTGACCAATTTTTCTTATGAACATCCTTGCAGAAACACTCAATAAAATTCTTGCAAACCATATCCAAGAACACATCAAAAACATGACTCACCACAATCAACTCGGATTCATCCCAGGGATACAGGGGTTGTTCAATATATAAAAATACATCAGTATAATGCACTGTATTAAAAAAGTGGAAGGAAAAAAAAGCTGACATGATCTTGTTAGATGCTGAAAAGCTGTTTACCAAATCCAACACCATTTCATGTTAAAAGTTTTGGAGACATGCCTAAGTCTAGTAAAAACAATATACAGCAAAATAATAACAAAATTCAAATTAAATAGAGAGGAACTTAAACCAATTTTAGTAAAATCAGGGACAAGAAAATAATAGGTTTCTCCCTATCTATTCAATATATTACTTGAAGTGCTAGCTAGAGCAATTATACAACAAAAAGAGATCAAGGGGATACAAATTGGAAAGGAAGAAGTCAAGGTGTCACTATTTATAGATGATATGAGAGTATGCATAAGAGACCTCAAAAATCCTACCAGAGAAGACAAAAAACAAAGAATGAAAAAAAAGAAAGCATCCTAAACCAATGATTCTGGACTAAGGGATGCCTACATGTAGAAGAATGCAAATATATCCGTATTTATCACCGTGAACAAAAGTCAAGTCCAGGTGGACCAAGAACCTCAACATAAAGCCAGATACAGTAAATCTAATAGAAGAAAAAGTGGGACATAGCCTAGGACATATTTTTGCAGGAGTCAATTACCTGAACAGAATGTCATAGAGAAAGTGGGAAATAGCATTGATCACATTGGTACAGGAGAAAATTTCTTGAACAGAACACCAATGGTTCATGCTTTAAGATCAACAATTGGTAATGGAGACCTCATGAAACTTAAGAGAAATGTAGTTCAAAATAACCCTGAGATTCTATCTTACACCAATCAGGATGCCTAAGATAATAACTCGAGCAACAGCACATTCTGAAAAGGATATGAAGAGAAGGGCACACTCCTCCATGGCTGGTAGGATTGCTAACTTGTGTATCCACTCTGAAAATCAATCTGGAATTTTCTCTGAAAATTGGACTTAGTTCTACCTGAAGACACAGCAGTCCTGCTCCTGGGCATGTACCCCCAAACATGCTGTATTCATAATAAACTGAAACAGGAAACAACACAGATGTGCCTCAACTGAAGAATAAATATAGCAAACATATTTCATTTAGACACAGGAATACTACTCAGATATTAAAAAACAGGGATATCATTAATTTTGAAGGAAAATGTATGGAACTAAAAAATATTATCCTAAGTGAGGTTTTTCTGACCCAAAAAGACATGCATGGTGTATATACTCAGTGATAAGTGGATATTAGCCATAAAATACAGAATATTCATGATACAGTCTACAGATTCAAAGATGTTAAACAAGAAGGAACGTCCCACTTAGAATGGTGAACAAAAGTGTCATGGGAGCAAGAGAAGAAAGACCTGGTTGAGAGATGAGAGGGGCAGAGGAATATGTGGGAAGGATCAGGTTAAAGAAGAGGGTCAGGAGAATGAATGGAAATCTGCAGCTGCCAGGGTTGGGAACCTCCTGGCAGTTCTTGAGCCCTGGGATAGGGGAGGCTCCCAGGAGTCAATGAGGGTAACATTTGTTGAGATGACTAACAATGAGGACATGTAGCCTGGAATGGCCAACACCTGTAACCAAGGAGGGCCCCCAGTGGAGAGTTAGGACAACAACCCACCCATAAAATTTTTGACCCCAAATCTGTCCTGTCTAAAAAAATGCAGGGATAAAGATGGAATAGAGGCTGAAGAAATGGCTAACCAATATCTGACCCAACTTGAGACCCATTCCTTTGGCAAGCAACAATCCCTGACACCATTGTCATCTGAGAGCCTCTACGAAGCAGCAGACTGAAACAGATGCAGATACCCATAACCAAACATTGGACTGAGGTCAGGACCCTTATAGCAGAGTTGAGAAAGGATTGAAGGCCCTGAAAGGGATAGGAAACCTGCAGGAAGACCAACAGTGTTAACTAACCTGGACCTCCGGGTGATCTCAAAGACTGAGCCACCAACCAAGGAGCATACGCGGGCTAGAATGAGACTGTGGTACACATGTAGCAGAGGGCTGCCTAACCCTACAGAGACTTGATCTGCCACAGTTGTGTGATAGATACCCAGGGGTCTCCACCCTTTCAGAGGCGAAAGTAAGGGGATGGAGGGAGAAACTTTGTGAGGGTAATGACTGGAGGGTGGTAGCATTTTTTATGTTAGTTAAGAATACAGGAGAATGGCAAATGTCAATATATCCATCAATTATAAAGACTAAAGATTTCCATCAACAGCTACAAATTGCTTTATACAATATTTTTGTTACAATCATGAATTTGATGTTAGCTGACATAAAAGGAGTTGAAATAAAGAAATAACGTCTCTAAAATTTTAGTCAGTTAACTATTTAAAATATCACTTTGAGATGTAAATGATTACCCAGTGCATTCCGGATGGATACCAACAACAGAAAATATGTTTTACCAAATTCTAATTTGGTAAGAATAATGATTTTTTTTGGACTTCCTTAAAGAGAGTAGGTACAGTTATTTACAGAAGGATATGTAACCCCAAACCATGCATAATCACAAAGTCCCAGCGCATCATAAATGCTAATCTCATCAAAACTGCGTTATTCAATCCTGTTTTCAAACAATCTTTTACTATAATATATAACCTAGTACCCCAGAAGAGAACTTGCAGCTAAAGGAAGGAATAAAAGGTAAAATCTGTCTATAGACCCTTGCTAGGAATGTATGTAGCCCCATAACAATTATCATAGAGCAGGGTACCACTCAATAATTCACTGCCTATGAATTATTCTATTCTAGTTTTTATGGTCACTATAGGGCAAATTCCAAGAATGGTATCTTATGAAGACCTGGAAAATAAAAAGCTGTCAGGATGCAATGGATATATGTACATTAGGTAAGTAATATATAGAGAGAGATAAAATATACCACACATAGGGATCAGCAACTTCTTTCTCTAGAATGGAGACATCTAAAAATTCTTCACAAGATCTAAATAGTAAGCAACCAAAATACCAGCATGGATATATGTATCACCTCAGCTAAGGATTCATTTAACAGATTATGGCTGTCATGACATGAAGACCCTGCAAAGCTAGCCATGTTCCAATAGATTGCCACCCACCCATATGTACATCCAAGTGGCACTAATTGGATGTAGGGAGATTTGGGGGGAGGGAAAGATGGGAAATAAATTTTGGAAGAAAATAAATGGAATAGGAGAAGAATTTAAGGGATGAATAGGGGATAAATTTTATTAAATTTCATTACAAGTATAAAATTTTCAAAACCTAAAGCATATGAAATTGTTTTACACATGTATTTGGGGGACATACTACTAGAAATTATGTTCCCCGTGTTGTTAGTTTCATGCATATACACAATTTCCTTGTAATTCCATTGCATATGTCAGTATGAATATAAATTTACTAGAATGTAGTATGTATTATTTAACAAGATTTCTAGTTTTGCCTGTTGTGAAAAAAGAAAATCAAGTTCTCTGAAAAAATTTTAAACACATTTAGATTGAGAAAGCAACTATGGTATTAGATAGATTTATAAAAACCTGATGAATTGTAACAATAATATCAATTATCCACAAATTGTTAAGTAGCAAGGCTCACCTCTTGGCTATTGTTCATAGTGCTAGAAATGCTACACCTGCCACTGTAAAAGTAATAATCATTCTCACCCAAATATAACCCTGAGAGCTACAGAGCAAGCAACCTGCTCGCAAGATATACTCACTCATAATTTAGTGGCACAGATATTGTAGGGGGTAACCAACTACTTTTTATAAAATTGGCCCAAATCCCTCTATACAATATCAAAACAATATCTCACACTGTCAGCGCAGCTTCAAATGTGCGACTGAATTGGTGAGGGACCCCAAAGTATACTACTATTATTTTAATAAATAAATATAATAATAAAATGAATCTTTCTGACATGTTGCTATATCATACATCAGTGCACACATAGAATATCATAGACCAGTGCACACATAACTCAGTATTCATCACAGAAGCTTTTCCTTGAAGTAGACTAAAATTAACAAAGTAACCTCCAACTAATCAATATGTAGAAAACAAGAGATTTTGGAATGCTCAACCCTAAGATGGATATTATGTTATGCCCTTTCCATCAAGATCAGCAGGAGTGAGACATACAGATTGCAGAAAAGCCAGGGTTCTTGAGAAAAGAGCATGTTCAAGACACACTAGTATAGATGCTTATATGAACTCACAGACTTGATAGCACACCAGTGCTGCATAACACTCTGAGACAAAAGTGCCAAACTATCAGCAGTATGTTTCTACCGCTGGCCAAACTCTAGTCATTCAGAGATGGAAAAATCCATTCTTTTCCTCAATGGAGAAACACAAGGCTCACTAGGTGTACACTATGCAGACCTTGGAGCTTCTGTTTATTCAGCCCACAAAAAAACTGAACTTCATGTAAGGTTTTTGTTTGTTTGTTTGTTTTATTTTGGACAGAGAGAAGGAAAATAAAGTAGGCTGGGTAGGGAAGTGGAGAATTTGGGAAGGTCAAATTATCACCAAAATACAGTACATGTGATTATCAAATAGTAAGTTAAAACACAGATGGGGATTCTGGAAGAGCTGTGGGATTGAAAAGAATATGACTAAAAAGCATTGTATAGTGGCAAAAGATGCGCTAATCCTCGAGACACCTGAGGCCCAGAGAAGGGGAGGGCTGGTGAGGGGCACCCTTTCTGAGGCAAGCGGGAGGAGGAATAGGATGAGGAATTGTGGGAGAGGGGAACAAGAAGTGGGGCAATGACTGGAAAGTAAATAGATACAATAATAAAAAATTTTAAAAATCAAATAAAAATATTCAAAATTGTTCTCAATCTTAGCCTCTCCCCAGAAAAACAACTACTTTTCTTCAACAGTCAGTGGGTTAAGAAAGATTACAAATGCCATGCAATGAATAAAAGAATGGAAAAATTACACAAAGGCCATGTAATGCACCCCTAAGAATCACTAAAAAGGAAGATTTATGCCAAAAAAAATGCCTACATTAAAAGCAACAGAGAGATAGCAAGTAAATTATTTGTCATTACACCTCAAGGAACTACAAAAACAATGAACATTTTATAGAACAGATAATAAACATCAGTGTAGAAATAAAATAAGTGGTAAAAATAAGTACTATTAAAATTCAGCACAGTTTCAGGGTACATGACTGATATATGCTCACTAGCATGCTATATCACAACAGATTCATCTGAAATCCAAACAACTTCCATTAAAATGGTAGGTATAAACACCCAAGAACTCCTTAAGCCAAAAATGAGAGATGTCCTAAGAATGAACATCTTAAGTCAAAATGTTCACATGGAAGGACAAAGAAGAATGATGAGGACAGGAAACTATGGAAAGAATTCCATGTTCAGAGATCAGGATAATACATATGGTGAATTCTGGATCATTTAGTTTTGTTCTTCCTTTGTTATTGGTAGTGGTGGTGACAGTGATGGTGGTGATAATGGTGATGGTGGTGGTGATAGGGATGGTGGTGGTGGTAATGGTGACAGTTCTGGTGGTGATGGTGGTAATGGTTGTGGTTGTGGTGGTGGTGCTGATGGTGGTGGTGGTGCTGATGGTGGTGGTGGTGGTGGTGATGGTGGTGGTGATGGTGGTGGTGATGGTGGTGGTGATGGTGGTGGTGATGTTGGTTGTGCTTGTACTGTCTTTCTAGTAGTGGTGGTGATGTTGGTACACTGTTGCTGGTAATGTCAGTGTCAGTCATGCTGGTTAGTTTCATCCTTAATTTGGGTGGCGGTGGCAATGATGCTTTCACCATGGCACCTTGTTTACTATGCTTCTCTGTAGTCTAGTCCATGTAATTTCAATAGATCGAACTTCAACTCACTATTTACTTCTCAAGTCTGCTCAGTAATGTGGGAACATATATTTCATTTTTTGTTAGTTTTTAGGGAGAAAAGTCACTGGTTGCTTAAGGGAGACTGAGATAATGAACCCTGTGCTGTGGAGTGGCATGGATTCTGCCTGTTGGGCCTGCAGGGCAGCGTTTCAGCTAATGGAATCAGCCACTCTGCTAGGTTTGAGCACTTTGTTGCTTCAGGCTAAACTACATCTCTCTCTAGAATTTCCTTTTATTCTAGGTAGGGGCTAACTTGACCGACAGTGTGTTTGATATACTTACTTACCTTCAGCTTTTTTTTTTTTAATTTCTTCACTGTTGTGTCTCATAGAGGATTGTGATTATAATATACTTGGTATTTGGAGGTCTTAGTCTGGAAGTGGCCTGTGACGATATCCTCCATGTGTGCAAAATTATGATTGGTATACAATGGGCTGCATCTTGGTTCACAACTGAGGCCGTGTTCTTCCCATCTCGTAGACCTAGTGAAAGACATGGTGAATATTTTACTTTTAGGCCTGGATGTGGGAAAGCTTATTTGTTACTCTTTTCTCTTTGACAGGATACAATGAAAGCTATAATTTTTAAATAAAATGTTTAATTACAGTTTCTGATTTTGTGTTTGATGAAATTTTTTTATGACTTTGACCAAGATATATATGTTTTGGGGTATGTATATATATTTGAAGTTGATGCTCAATAATTTTTCTTTCGGTTTGGTTGGATGTTTCTTATTTCAGATTGGGACATCTGATAATTTTTTGAAGAAATAAAATATAGAAAAATATATTGTAGTAAACAACATCTACTCTCATTTCACATGATTAGTACTATAGGTTATTGGCCACACTCTTGCTTCAAGTTTCTGAGACTTATTTGTGATTATGGTATGGTCTGAGGTACAGCATGGGACCTCAGGGATTCCGTGTGTTTTCAGTATTAATGTTATACTCACAACTATGAAACTTTTCAACTCCTAAATCAAAGGTTGCTGTTCTGTGACCATGATCCACCCCAGTGGTACACTGCATTGCATTTAATTTTTCTTTCATTAAATATGGTACAATTTTCTCTATTTCTCCACTTTGGACCAACTCTGAACCAGCTTGCTAGATTTAGTACTCAGGAATAGAGATTTCTCATTATTTTCAGGATAGATTCTGAGGGAGGAACACACTTTTGTGTACCATGGAATAAACAAGAGAGTATTTCTTTTCCTTATCTCCATACTGAGTATTGGGTTGAAATAGAAACAATTGATTTTTTTTTCTTATTTTTACCCCGAAACATAAAGTGTATTTACTTCTCTTCACTTCCCCAGTAGCACTCTTCATTTATGATCTCTGACTATATTCAGTGAATTAAGAGTCTTTATCAAAATATGTGTTGAATATAGTAAATTTATTGTTCTCATATGCAATCCAGTGAAAAAGTTTAAATATAGAAAAAATAAATTATACAAAAATTAAAGAAATTCCCTAGCTAGTAAAATAAAGCCTAATACATGGAATTCATCATTATACAATTCTGATATTTAAAATATAAAGACTTCTAAGTTTCTAAAAGAAAATGCTTCCAAGGCACAGAACTTGGTTTAGATTAGGTTATTTGAGTCATTATGAGATGCTACAAAGAAAATCCTTCCCACATTGTCAATCAAGCATGAGAATCAATTAAATTTCACACACACATACTATATATATATATATATATATATATATATATATATATATATATATATATATATACATATGAATGTATACATATATATATATATTCAACATCTCAAATGTAAGCTACTCGATATATCTCTGAAGGAAAAAAATGAAAAATAATATTCAACAATAAATTCTCTAAGACAATGAATTTAAAGGAAATTTATCTAGCTCAGAAAAGTTTACAAATGTTCTATGATAAAATAATTCTGAAAGAAAGATAAAATAAAAGAGACCACAAGAAACCTTCTAAGCACAAATTATTTACTGTATGATAATATATCCAACCAGTTTCAAGTGTACAGATAATGACATTATTAACTTACAGTTCCTAAAATGGCTTAGTCCTAAACTGCAAATAAAAGTTAATTAACAAAACAACATCTTTTAAATGTACTGGAGTATAATAGAAAAAAATGTGCATTTGGTCTAATAGACTAAGTCTCAAGAGGCAAAGATAGGCTAGCCATATGAACTGTAGAAAAACAAGTCACATACTAGAGAAAGTATCTTGAATCTTTGCTAGTTTTTACTGAGAAATTGAGTTAAGCTTTGAGCACCTAAGAATATTACCTTTATATGGGTTATTACAGTCTAAAATATATTGTCAAGGTGATAGAGAGTTGGTGAAGCAGTTAGGGGTACAACCAGTCTTGTGGGTAACCTCAGTTAGTCTTCAGGAATGAAAATCACAGCTCAGAACCACTTGTAAATCTGCGTGCTGGGGATGTGACATTCTCGGATGATTTTTCCAGACTCTTGTGTTCACTGGGTGTACATAAATGGAAGCAAAATTAAATAAACATAAAATAGATAAATAAATCTTTTGAGTTATATCCAAATTACTTATATGAAATAATTATTAAAAATCAAGTAACATAAAAATAACCTCAAATTATGGAATATTTGTAAATCTGGTTCAAGAAAACAATTACTTATAGAAAAAAGGAACTAGACAAATCTCTGGTCACACGTGATTTAATGCATGGTGATATGAATAACATTATTATCATGTAAAAAAAACTAATTTGTTTGTATTAACTAATTCTTTATTCTCTGAATCATTGGATTTTATCTTTAGCAATCAAAAGCACTCCAGATGTAAAGCTATATAATTTCTTATCTAAGGATTGGGAATGACACTCTGATTTGGCTTACCTGTTAAACCAAAAGAAAAGCTTTCAACATATATACCCACAATATGTCAATACATATCTACATATTTGTATTCACACATTATAGATCACGCTGGGCTATAATAGATCCATCTTCCTTAGTGTGCATGTTTGTTCCAATTTTTCTTAGATGTTTAAACTAATACTTTTTTTTTTTTTTTTAGCTTTTTCGAGACAGGGTTTCTCTGTATAGCCCAGGCTGTCCTGGAACTCATTTTGTAGACCAGGCTGGCCTCAAATTCAGAAATTTGCCTGCCTCTGCCTCCTGAGTGCTGGGATTAAAGGCGTGTGCCACCATGCCCAGTTCTAAACTAATACTGTTTAAATTTGCCTTTGTAACTGAAATTTTAGTCTTAGCCATGTTGTATTTCTTAACTTAAAGGGTTCCAGAGCTTCATCTATTAAATCAAGCCAAGTCATTATAGAGAGCTCAGTAGTCCTCAAGCTGTGTTGAATATTTCCTGGTCTCCTAGTTTCCTGGGTATTAAATTTAATATGATTATCCCAATTTGATCAGAACACAATTTGCCTTATAAATCATTCAAATTTTTGTAACTCACAATGATTAAAATTAACCAGATTATTCTTTTCCATGGACTTGAGATTTAATATTAAAAATATTGGTGGCTTATGATTCTCTATGTGGAAGTTATTATTATTTTTCCCTTGGGATGAGAAAGTATTATTTTAAGGGTGAACCAGACTTTTCAATTAAAGAAATGACAATAATAAATTCAAAATGTTTTGCTGTTAATACTTATTTTATGTTCTGGTATCCTTAGGCAGGTAGGTGGAAAGAAATTTCTTGCATGCTGACAATTTTTACATCAGTATAGTATATTAACTTTATCATTTAAAACAAAATAAGTTCTTATCTATTCAATTAGACTGCTTTGATAGATTTTTGGAGTTGGGAGCACATAGTTAATAACACAGTTTAGAATACTGAAGATTTTAACAATATAAAATATAATTAGAACCTTTTAATATGAATGAAGAAAATTTTATCTTCATAAAGACAACATAATATTTATTTCAGAATAGTAGCACACATGCAAGAAATAGCATACTATCTTTACAAGCCATAGATTTTTGAGATGGAACTATATTAAATACCCTAGAGAAGCTGAAGAAATAGCCTTACTATGAGCTTGACTAGTGATTCTTTCCAATTAGACTATCAGAGAAAACCTGAGAGTTGGTTAAATTTGTTTCCTGACCTAAAAAGGAATGACTCCTCTGATTTGATATTATTTTATTATTTTATTTGATTATTATCAAACCTAATTTTTTCCATTTTTTTCAATTTTTTTTTTTTTACTCTTTTACATTTTGTAACAGAACATAGCATGTAGGAAGAAATTCAAAATCTAGGACTAATATTTAACATTAGCCAATGAAAGTTGGAATCTTTCTGAAAAAATAATATTTTGGTTGTTTCAATTTATTAATATTAGAATTGCTTTTTACTTGAGAATTTAAAATGTTACTAATTCTCTTCCTTTCATTTGGGGGAAATCATTTCCTCCCAAGTATATGTTCTATAGAATCAGAACTCTCAAGAAAACCACAATATTATTAAAAATAATTAAAATATACCCACCCTCACAAGTGCAGAACAACTCTTACCACTTAAATATCATTTCATGGATTTTTGTGGATAATGAAGATAAAGTGGTATTTGGTGAGTGATAAGGTTTCAATATCAGATTCACCTCACCTACAGTAGTGCTTCCCAACATTCCTAATATTGCAGACTTCACTACAGTTCTTCATGTTATAGTTACCCCAAACCATACAATTATTTCATTGCTGTGTCATACCTGTAATTCTGCTACAATTGTGGATAGCAATGTGAACATCTGATATGCAGGATACCTGATATATGAAAAGCCTATTGAACTCCCAAAAGGGTGGCCACTTACGGGTTGCGAGCCACTCATTTCAAGACTCTTTTGTTGTAGGATGACACTGTAGTTGTGAGGCCGGATTGTGTAAATCTTAGCAAGCAGAAATTCAAGGACAGAAATAAATCACTGGGGCATGCCCTTGAAAGCTACACTTCATTCCCAGTCTCTGCCTCCTGTCTCCTGTCTACCTTGCTATGAACAACCTACTTCAACACAGATGTCTCTTGCCATGGACCCAGGGTCCACGGAGTCAAGAAATGTGCCCTGAATCTCTGGATCTGTGAAAATAAGAAAATACGGCTTTGCTTCCTTTAGGCCTTTGTGAGAGTTAGAGCAGTATAAGCACTGAGTACCATGCAATTCTGGCCCAACTTCACAAACGTTCAGTTGGCCACTCTGTAGGCTAAAATTTACAACTGTGTTCGGGCTTCTGTGTTGGATTTTCTCCTTTTCTCCATTACCGCGTTTGGATATGGCATCAGCCTGGTGTGGAACATCCTGCTTCATGAATGTTATCCTCTTTCCACAAACACGTCATTTTATTCTGTTCCTAGTCATCCTTCCTTTCTTTTCCTTTTTTGTTTAAAGGCCACAATAAAACCCACAACTTTGTACTGGAGATGGACTCTAGAAGTTCCTTCTCCCCACTGTACTAGGGTACTTCATCCATCCCACAGTCAAAAACTTTGACTCAGAATTGTTCCCATCTGAAAAAACTTCACGGACAAAAATGGAGACTAGCTTGAGGAAAAGGAGGTACAATGTCAGACCCAAATTGAGATCAGCGGGAGGCTTCAAGGCCAGACACTATTACTGATGGTGTGCTTACAGATAGGAGCTCTCTGGGAGAGGCCCAACAAGCAGCTGAAGGAGTCATGCAGATACTTACACACAACCTATGGACAGAAGCCGGTGACCCTTGTGGTTAAATTAGGAAAAAAGTGAGGAGGAGGGTGACCCCATAGGAAGACCAGCAGTCTCAACTAACCTGGACCCCTGGGATCTCTTGGACACTGAGCCACCAGCCAGGCAGCATACACCAGCTGATATGAGGCCCCCAACACATATACAGCAGAGGACTGCTGGGTCTGGTCTGTACTCAGTCAGAGAAGATGCACCTAACCCTTAAGATGGTGGAGCCCCAGGGAGTAGACAAGTCTATTAGGATGGGGGTGGGGTGGGGTGGGGGCATCCTTTTGAAGACAGGTGGGCAGAGATGGAGGGGAGGCGTGGGATGTGGAACAGTAGGAGGGTGGATTTGGAGGGGGATAAAGCCTGGACTGTAAAAAAGATTAAAAATAAAGAAAACCCACTAGTTTGTATGAAACAATTTGGGGAAGGGGGTGAGACAGGGTTTCTCTGTGTAGCCCTGGCTGTCCTGGAACTCAATTTTTTTTTTTTTTAAATACATAGAAGTTTTAAAAGGTGCCAATAGTAGTGCACATAGAAAGAGAAGATAAGAACATTAAGTAATTCATATGTCAACCCCTTTGATTTAATCTTTCCACATTATATTCACAAATTATGACATTTTGTGCCCTATGAAAATGCACAATTATAATTGACACTTTTCAGTGTAAGTAAACTAAGGAGGGAGTATCTGGCAAACATGTCTCTGCACAGGCTTCTCCTTCGGTCAATGGGACAAGTGATCGCGCCTGGAGCAGAGAGCTAGCCACCAGCTGAGCTAGCCACCAGCCGAGCTAGCCATCAGCCAAGAGCTAGCCACCAGCCGAGCTAGCCATCAGCCGTCAGCGTGGCCCATTTATGTGTGTCTGAGTGGAAATTGGAGCTGTTCCTACACCTGGAGCAGAGAGCTAGCCACCAGCCTTCAGTGTGGCCCATTTATGTGTGTCTGAGTGGAAACTGGAGCTGTTCCTACAGAAACCAACTTTAGGGAGATTTAAGGTTTTAACACCATTTTTGTGGTGCTGGAAACTGAACCCAGTGACTGTTGCACACCTTGAGCTACTTTGGCCCAAATAACCTTTTCATTTTGTTAAAGTTTAAATTTATGGAAAAGTTATCAAAATAGTACAAAAATCTCTATGTATCCCTTACACATTTTCCCCTAAGGTAAATATCCAATATACCTGTGTAGCATTTGTCACAACTAAGGGACAAATTTACGAATTATGAACTCTAAGTTTTCTCAGTGCTGGACTTCTGAGGCTTGATTTGTATGGAGAACTTGTTAGTTCTGTTTGATTTGGTGTTGTCTTTACAGGAATCCATGAGTGCTTCATCGGCTTCCTAGTCTTTACAGTGTAGGATTGTTTTAAGGACATTGGGATTATATGCTTACTAGCTAGGGAGAACTGACCCACTCTCGGTCATAGTAGGGGAATTTTTATGTGCTGAGGCAGTGGCTGGCAGGTCATTGATGTCCATCCCAAGATATGGGCCCCAAGTAGTAGTGCTATCTACAGATGAGAGATGGTAGAAGTCTTTGGGGCATTCTCACCTCCAGCATAGCGACTTGAATGTATATGTTAATTTTAATATAACTATATGTAGCAAATTAAAAAAAAATGTTGTCCTCTGCTCTTCCTCAACAGCTCTGTGGATAATCCACTAGATATACATACCATATTCTTAGTTACTATGAGTCATTAATATTCACTCCCAGATCCTATTCTCCATTGAAAGCTGCTTAAATCTGTAATTTAGCATTCTCTATATCCTGTCTCCAAAGTAATAGGCTTCCTGAGAGTAAAAATAGATTTATAATGCTAAGCCTACACTATTACTTAACTGATTTATAACAGCAATACTCTTACTTTTATCTGAATTTTCGCAGTTCTAGATTACATCCCTCATTCCAGTGTGTTCTCACTTGTTTCCCTTGTTCTATTTTTAATCAAACATTCCTGTTTTCATTGCATCTGCAGGCACCAGAGGATCTTCATCTGAGAAAAGAAGACAACAACAGATATAGAGAACCCCAAAAGTCTTGTTTGTTTTAGTGAGAGATAGTGAGTACACACTGCTAAATGGACAGAATCAGCTCATTAGAGAAGAGAGCGGCACCACTGACCTTGGGTTTGTAATTCTAGAATGTAGTTTTAAAAATGGTGGGTGGTATATTCATGACATGAGTGATATTTTCTCCTCCCCCCAAGCTGTGCAGGACAAACATCCCCTGCATCAATCCTCTTGGCACGCCCACAAAGTGGATCAGAACCAAGATGGCAATGACATAATAGGAGCAATACTGGGATATCTTATGTCTTATGGCTGTAAAGATAGTGAGTAGGGTGTCATCTCTTTTGGCTCTATAGACAGTAGGGTGTGTTATGGTTTAAAATGAGCTGGCACCTTAATTCATGATATAGTGGGAGGACTCATTCACAAATGTTAGGATGTTATTTGGCCATTGTACCATATTCAACTGTATTGAAACACAGCTGAAGTTCTCTTATTTAAACTGCTATCCTGGAGCTGAGCAGTGGTGGTACATGCCTTTAATCCCAGCACTTGGGAGGCAGAGACGGGCGGATTTCTGAGTTTGAGGTCAGCCTGGTCTACAAAGTGAGTTCCAGGACAGCCAGGGCTACACAGAGAAACCCTGTCTCGAAAAAACAAAAAAACAAAACAAATAAACAAACCAAAAAACCAAAAAACCAAACAAAACACCAAAAAACAGCCACCTTTAAAATCTGTGCTCATACCCAACACTCATTCCCTAATGTGCCTCTCTCCTTTCTCCCTTTTACTCATGTGACCTTTTCATAAATAGATGCCATTATCACAGAGAAGACTCTCCATCTCTCCATTTTCAAGAATCTGACCATGAAAACAAGAAATCTGTGTGCTGTGTAGTCCTCAAATACAATGAATTCATATATTGTTAAGTGCGGAGACAGAAGTAAACAGGGCCAAGGAATAAAAGAATGGAGTAAGATTTTTCTGTAGCAAGGAAGGAGAATATGGAGTTTCTTCCAAAGAAGTTCCTCTTTGAAGAATGAAGAGCTGTTTCATTCTGTTTCATTCTGGGTCCCTAGAGGACAATTAAGGGATAGACATATTCCTGGGCATGCCCCATTTAATGTACCACTTCAAAAAGGAAATATTACTGACAATCTCTTCAGCATGTTTAATTCAAGGCCATAGAGTGCACTGTATGGAGGAAGCACAGCAGAAAGGAACTTTTAGTGCATATTCAACTCATACCTTAAAGGTGGCAGACAGGAGGTATCCAAAAATTTTATTTTCACTGAGAAAAGAAAAATGATATCTAAAAGGTACATAGCAGAGAAATTTTCCCTGAAACTTCCCACTTGATTTCGAAGTTCCCAGTTGTGATCACCTGAAGGGGTGATCTGGGTGCCCATGGCTACTTCATACAGTCTGGGTCTCTCTCCCACTTGACCTGCACACATTCTTCTATCAGCTCTTTGTTAACTGACCCTGATGTTTTCACTTATCCTGTCAAGGTTACCAGTGACCTGAATATTGTGAAATCTGATTGTCTATTCTTTGTCTTCATCTCACTTCCCCAGCAACAATTAATACAATCAATTATTGGAAGATTTGTTTTTCCTTTGGCCAAGGGACACTCTATCACTCTGATATCCTACCTTGTTCCTCAAGGATACCCCTCACCATTCTTTCCTTGTTCTGTTTATATCTGTGATCTTAAAGTGTGGTCACCAGAACCTGCACTTTGTACTAAACTGTCTTATCTGTGTTCAATCTCATTTTTAATAATCATGTCTAGTCACACACTTAATAGTCAGTTTAGGACTGTGAGTCTGATACAGACATGCAGTTGTTTGCAATATCCACATATGCATATCTAACAAGCCTCTTAAATCTACACTAGATCCAAACTTTCGTTCTAATCAGATCTACTCTTGCAGTCATTTTCTCTTAAATGACACTAAGTCTTTTTGTAAAATGTGAGCCCCCAATGGAAATCTCATGGGTTTTTTTTTCTTATTCCTTATCCACTCAATCTAATTTTCACCATAAATATGATTTCGGGAACTGGTTTATGATAGCATGATACCACTTCCTCTGTTTCTGTGTATGTGTTCACTCAATCAGCATCTGCTTACTATCTATTCTCAATGATATAACTGTTATCTGTCTGTTTATCATGAATATAAACATGTCAAATGGCTCACAGGCATTGAAACTGCCTCTATATAATGTAATTAAAAGTAAATATCTTAGAACAGTATTCCTGAAGACACAAGATCCTGGCTCAGGTTCCCTTTCCTGTGCAGGGATTCAGTCGTTTCCCCATGAGACAGCTGCCAACTCATGAAGACATGGAGTAGAAGAAGAACTGTATATTGATGAACTGTTGTTGCATTATAGACTTTTCCTAGAAAGACTACACATTTCTACTCATGTCAGAAAAGGGACCCATGATAGGCCAAAGTAATAATTGCACCAGACTCAAACTCCAACCTGGTGAATCAATTAGTCTTCATTGCAGTCATTGCAGTCATTAATAAGAACCAGTGGGAGTAATTGCAGAGTCAAGGTTGCTAAAGCTGCTGCATTCCTGAAAACTTCATCCCAACAAAGGTGATCAGGATAAACAGTTATGTGGAAGTATAAACCTATGAACCCTTTCCTCCCTAACTTGCATTTTGGTCATAGTGTTTCACTGCATCAATAGAAACCCTAATACTGCAAGAGGCAGAAGGGTTCTCTGCCCCTCACTTGAGAGGAGGCCTTGCCTATTGAGAAAATGAGCCATATTTGTGATGATGAAAAGACATGGGGGCCCTGTGTTCCATCCGATAGCTGGCTGTGAGCATCCACTTCTGTGTTTGCCGGGCACTGACAGCCTCACAAGAGACCACTATATCAGGGTCCCTCCAGCAAAATCTTGCTGTTATATGCAATAGTGTCTGGATTTGGTGGCTGATGATGGGATGGATCCCCCGGTGGTGTAGTCTCTGGATAGTCATCTATTGGATGGACACAGGGACCCCAGTGGAGGACCTAGAGAAAGTACCCAAGGAGCGGAAGGGGTCTGCAACCCTATAGGTGGAACAAAAATATGAACTAACCAGTACCCCCAGAGCTCGTTTCTCTAGCTGCATATGTAGCAGAATATGGCCTAGTCAGCCATCATTGGGAAGAGCGGCCCCTTGGTCTTGCAAACTTTATATGCCCCAGTACAAGGGAACGCCAGGGTCAAGAAGTGGGAGTGGGTGGGTAGGAGAGCAGGGCAGAAGGGAGGGTATAGGGAACTTTCAGGATAGCATTTGAAATGTAAATAAAGGAAATATCTAATTAAGAAAAAGAGAAAAAAGAAAAGAAAAGACATGGGAGAGGAATTTGAACCAAACAGGCTAACTCAGTTCCTCACTGCTCCTTCAATCCCTCTGTCTTCCTCATGATTTTAAATTCATCAAAGCCACTATAATAAAATGAGCTTCCTGGATCTTCTTTGCCTAATGATGGCTGCTTCACTACATACAAGTTATATTGACGTGGTATAGCTGTTTCATGTGTAGTGAATGTGACCAACACTGACTTGAGTCAGATAAGTTCTGGTTTCTTGCCTGAACCCTTCTTGTCATTATGCCTATTAACATAAAGGGAACAGGGTAAATGGGGGTTATAGGATGACAGAATCAAAGGGATCATGCTGGCTTAGGAGGCTCACAAATCTTCATACACCCTCAGAAGGTTTCTTCTTTCCATGTAGTTCTGTAGTAAATCAAAGGGTGACTGGGGGAAGGTCTTCTGAGGTGTACACCCTGTACTGTTGCCCAGTGGAATGCTTCTGTAGTATGGATTTTACAAATTATCCACACAGATGGGTCATTTTAGTGACAGAATTTCTGAGAAATGGTGCAAGGGACTTCCCAGTAGTATAGAAGTATGTGAACCATTCTTGTTCCTTTACAGAAAGAACAATCTAATAAATGCATTAAATGTATAAAACTTTCTGGGTTATGTTTTGTCTTGCAAGCTGTCCTAGCTATCTGGGTGAATGGTCCCCTTAGAAAGAATTCTAATATTGATATGTATTTTGATGTCTAGTCAGATAACCTAAGATTATTATAAATAAAAATTAGGTCATCCTTCACATACCCAGAGTAGCTGTTTTGTGATGGTGAATCTATCAGTTTTATATTGCTGCTGGACTTAAAGATGATTCAGTCCCTCTCTCTCTCTCTCTCTCTCTCTCTCTCTCTCTCTCTCTCTCTCTCTCTCTCTCTCTCTCTCTCTCTCT